>NC_056726.1:102995670-103190670 GCF_019279795.1 Protopterus annectens
ACATTGGAATGGTGACATGCCCTGTATTTCACACTAACACGTCATACTTTGTATTGGTGGCCAGTATGCATTATACTACACATATTGTTGTACTTGTCTTCACATGTGTGATTGCTATGGTTTTACACGGTGCTGTGGGTGATACTGTTACTATCTGTCATAGTTTTGCATTATGGTAGTAGACACGACCTCAACAGTCTGAATTACCAATTGTTATATGATATCTTCATAGCTGTCCCACACATGTAGGACACACAGTAGCATGTGGATCCTACATGTACTATACTATACCAGTTCGCACTGGTATTGACCGCCACACATTGCTGGGACCATTACTCTTTGACATGTAGTCATGTTAGTTACAAGCAAAGACAATAGGGATATTCCTGTCCACATATGGGAATTTATACTGTGGCCTGGAATGCATTCTGCACATGACACAGTTAGTCTACACAAAGGTATCATACAGACAGATACGTGTTATCCAACCCATGCTGTACACCTATAAGGCTAAACAGAGACAGTTATCCACATTTACTACACATACTTTACCAACAGTAACACATAGGTATTACGCCCGAATATGTATAATGGGTAACAATGTGTACATATAGATATGTGCTATGTCATTTGTCATTTGATATTTGCATTTGCAATGGTATTGTGAAGTACATCACTGTATCACATATGCAATGAGAGTGCTGCATGCATATCCTCCAAGGTGGTTGTACAACTATGATGAATGTCCATTATTGACATACTTTGCTGTGTTTGAACTGTTCTGCAGTATTACACATACATGAACAGTCACTTACACTATGTATATAACCTGTCATGTGTGTGTGTGTGTGTGTGTGTGTGTGTGTGTGTGTGTGTGTGTGTGTGTGTGTGTGTGTGTGTGTGTGTGTGTGTGTGTGTGTGACACAGATGACCTAGGCCACAGACAATTCTGATACATGTAGTTGACAAGTGCGGTAATGCTCCACCAGATGTGTCCAGGCACCAGAACTGTGACTTGGCGACACATACACATGCTAGAGTAAGGTTTCTGTATGTGCGTGTGCCTCATTATGGCATTCCTGTTCATGTGTGTGTGCATTTCTGATGTGTGTCATCAGCCACAGTTGAACTGCACATCCGGCATCCCCCACTAGGTGACCATGAGGGTTGTCCCCATTGCCAAATATTTTGTACAGCTACGTTAGATGCCACATATCAGAAGCACTGCAGCTTCCAGGGCGTCCAGCACACACATTCATTATTACGGGCTGGCCATCACACACAAACCACCACTTCATGGAGGGGAATCCCTTGTGGATGATGTAGGCCCTGCCACACTCACTGGCTGGTGCTTTGATGCATATGTGCATGCAGTGTATTGCACACAGTACTTAGGGTATTCCACTATTGTGTGGAAACGACACATATTGCTGCCCAATACCTTATGGGAATTGGGGATATATACATCATCACTGACATGTGCTGACATGGCATTCATGACCTGGTGCAGTACCCTGGATGCTGATGTTTTTAAAATCCACATCATATCACCAGTTGATCTCTGGAAGGTACCTGTTGCTGGTATCATTATAGCAACACATACCTTGGTTTCCACTGGGATAGGTTTCCCTCTGTTGGGTCTGTGTGTAAGATATGGCCTGCACAGATCCACAATCTTCTGCTGGAGGTCTCTGTCCACTCTATAGCACTCTACTATACCCAGCTCATGTAGCCCCTGGTAGTTTACCCTGTGCCTGCACACTCCTCTCCGTCTACTCACTGTGTGATGCTGAGCGGCATTCAAATTGGCACAACCCTCCACATGTTGAATATGTTGACGTATAATAGCAATGGCAGCCCCTAACATTATCTTGTCTCAGTTAAGCTTTTACAGTTTGCACTTCTCTTACTATACTACAGTGTTGCAGTGTGTCTGAGAATAACATGGTGGACTACTGTTTGTAGAGTTGTACGTGCTGTGCTGTGCTGGCCTACTGTACTGGCTGTGTAATATACTCAGTCTGTTTCCACCTGCTAGCTGTGGTAGTTCTCCTTGGTTAACTTACTGCTATATGTTTACCTTCCTTTTCACTGTTTGTGTCCACAATGAGCGGTGCCGTGCATAGGAGCACAGTGAAGTGCATATCCGCTTCCACGTGCGCACACAGGCTTATACATGCATACAAACACTTACACTGGCTTACACAACATTACACGGGCTTCAACAATCTTACAGTAGCTTACTCATTCTTCAAGTCGCGCACACAGGCTGACACACATGCACACATGCTTACTCGGGCTTACAGGCTTGCACGGGCGCAAACACACTTCACCAGGTTTGCAAGGAACTTCAGTGATATCCATGGCGTACACCGTCAGTTTACTGACTTTACCTAGGATAAATCATAACACGCCTCTTCCACTGATGAGTCACTTACAGCAGACATGTGACACACTGCTCCAATAATATTACAGTGTTTTATACATACACACTCATGATGTCACCTATCTTCTATGCTGATAGTCCCCTTCACCTACTCTTACACTGTAGGAGCTTGGCCCATATGGCATGACAAATTGTGCTTCACTATCCTCAGCCTCAGTTGCATAGGATTGCCTACTAATGCTTGGTTACATCTCTGAGTTTGCGCTTCCACACATAGCAATGACTACTCAGTAGCCATGTTGTCTTCAGCTTGCCATTCCCCTGCATGATGCCATAACTTTTAACTGACATTACAATTTGTATGTATAGTTTACATATTTGTCTTGTTTTGTATGCACAGCACGTACTCGGAGATCGGGGGAGGACAACTAGAGTTTTATTCATTTCCAATGGGAATACATGCCACTGGCATTATATTTGGCCATTGGCATGCTTCTTCAACTAAACCATCCTTTATTTGCAGATGACATTGCTCCATTTAGCTACTTGCAGAATGTTACTCGGTTAACATCCTTGTACATTTCTGCACATACCTCTACTCTTGCATGGACAGCTTACTGTTTCATGTATCGCATATTTTACATCATTTGCATAGCTTTCACCTACAAATGGGGTAATTTGCATATCCTAACATTGTCCGTGCAACGTTCATTTGAGGGACTGTGTTACATGCCCCTATAGGATATTGCTGAATAGCTCGGTGGACATCTTGCCTTGCTCTACTCTTACTCTACTCATACACCGACCAAAGCTTCGTGAATCCTGGCCTAAGCTTTGATGTGTGCTAATATGTCTATTTGTGGAGTAGGCATGGCTGTAGGTATGTTTTGACCTGCTATGTCTGTCATTTATACAGAGCACCTCCCAGTTTCATCATTTGTAGAGGTGACAGCCCTATAGGGACTATATGTACAGCTGTGACATTTGACAAGTCCACACATACCTGTGGTCAATACTAAACTGACTACTTCAGCACTTTTCATACCTTCATATTTGTCTTGTAGTGGTATAGTCGATGATACTGTTTCCTATAACATGTATCTGTTTCTGATACAAGATATGTCATTTTATTACACCACTACACACAATATATGGAGAAATCACAGGCCAGATGCCATTACATTCCTTTTGTAGGACACACCCGCCCAGAGTGTTGTGTTCCTCACAAAAGCCAACAGGTGCTGATCAAAACATATTCTGCTATCATCTACCTTATGTGTTCGCCGGTATTTGCGCTTTCCGTCAGTGGCAGAACTCACATACGTGTGTGGGAGGCTGAACACTGTCTTAGGGACACTGCATAGCACCCTGGAGGACACATTTATGTTGTTTCTATTAACCTTCCACATTGACTATCACAGGGCATTAGTATTTATCCAGATTTGTCGAGGTACATGCTTTTGACTTATACATGTTTTGTCATTTGTTATCACGTCTTTCTTCACACCTGTCCACCTAATCGCACTGGTTCTGTACATTTATTTAGGTCAGGGTTACCTTCATACCTCTCAACTGTACACATTTTGGGTAAATGTCCCTAACTTACATGTCTGATTTTGTTCCTTTTTTAATAATATTGTGCAATGCCTTTCTGGTAATTTAGTGGGAAGTCATTTGGGACTGCGGGGTTAGACAATAATGACAGACATGTGTTATTTACAATTAATAACCCTCAAAACATTCATACTATTGACTGATCCATTATTCTATCCATGTTCTGACTTTGTAAGAGGAATATTTGAGATATTCCCTATTTGCACTTATTTTAAAATGCCTTTGTCCAGATGTCTTATTCTGATTGAGAGGTATGGTTTCCATCTTATTCGTACGCATGTACGTCCATGATAATCGTTTACACAACACTAATATAACTCCCTACATCTTCCCCCAATAGTTTACACGATATCCGGTAGATGGGTTCTTCATTTTAGGAAATTACAGGCATCTGCTATACCCACATAGGTATATTAATCACTCCCATGGGGCGGACCTCATAAATCTGTGCCAATTAACACCTAGGCACCTAGGCCCATTATTGCATACCCATGATTCCCAGACCTGACACCCCTCCACAGTAGTCATAACACATATTTAATGTGAGCGATAATAAATTATGACAACACTTCTAAGCACTATCCACTCTCCGCATGTCAGTACATATGTCTTACATTCTGTCAATCCATGTGTTATTACACTTGCACAAGCTACTGTTGCATGTACAGCTATATTGTAGTTGCGGATGACACTTCTTTGCAGCAATCATTACAGGGCTGTGCATTTATAAATTCACTGTTTTTGGAGTCCTGCAAAGGACACCTATATCCATGTTTAAAGAGAAGGACTTACAGATCTGGCACACTGATACTTTCCGTACAGTAGTTTTGGGAGCAGCAGTGTATTTACCTTAATTGCATGTCTGTTATGTGTATCCATACTAGCTATGGTGTAACCTATTTATGTACATGTGTTATATCTACGAGGACATTTGTTTATATGTTTGTTAGGTATATATCAATTGATGTTGTATGTGTTTGAGTGCATGTATGTATATATATATATATATATATATATCTATATATATATATATATATATATATATATATAGATATATATATATATATATATATATATATATATATATATATATATGTATGTATATATATATATATATATATATATATATATATATATATCTGTACATTCTTTATTTCATATATTTATTTAGTTTAAGTCTGTGGATATATATATCTATACACAGATGTATATATCCATATATAGACATTACGTGTAGAAACCAGCATTCATTTGCTATGCTGTGAGCGGATTACACACGCACAGGCGCACTTGCATTTCCTTATTGTAGGTTACGCGCAGGCGCACATGCATATCCTTATTGTGGGTTACATATGTTTACTAAGTCTTTGTGCTTACGTGGGCTTTATTACTTGTGACAGTACCAGTAAAATATCTCTAATCCGGTTAACGGACATATGCGAAACACACATTCACCTTTACATATTTAAATGTCTGTACAGCACAGACGCATACATTACACTTTAACATTATATGTGCTGTAGTCGTAGTTGAACCAGGACTGCATTCACGTTGGCCGGATGCTGTAACCACTATACATTTGGTGTTCTGACTCATTTATATGCATACCCATAGTACATAGCTACATTAGCATATGCCTCACCGCTTCACTTACGGCACAGGCATCCATTCTCCTGCTGGGAAAAATGCGGTACTACATGTTACACATTCCCTATTCCCTATTGCTCTGGACCCAAACTGCATATTTCATCACTGCAGGGATATTCAGAACCCCAAGGCTTATAGTCCTGACACATACAAGTCTTTAATTGTCAGGGTGTTCATGTGGTGATCTGGGTTTAGGCTTGTCTGCCTGGTGAACGGAACTGCCCTGACCATGTTCAAATGTCAGACAAAGCACATGGACAGGGTTTGTCCATTTTAAACATTTTATCTGTGTTTACTGACACAGATGTTTGGGCACCTGTCAGCAGCTTATGACGTTGGCAATACATAATATGGGTGGGGGTGGTTACAATGCATAATCCACGGTGAATTGTGTTCCCATTCACATTTGACTATTTCCTGTATTCATTCTTACGAGGGTTATTATTTTGCACATGACTTAACTATGAATTAACTACAGGTATGCAGTAGTACAGTCAACAAATGTGACGGTTTGTTACAGTATAAATGTACGGACCTCTGTAATACTGGGGACTACCCCACATCCTTCACAACATTTCATGCTTATATACATACTATTATTCAGTGAACTTTCGAAGTTTGTGAGAGCAGTAATTACATCTGTCCCTATTTGTCCACCCATCCTTTTAGGCTTTGTCCAGGTTTTGTTGCTGTAATAGGTTGGGAGGTGGTGTTGGTATGTGATTGAGTTGAATATATACTGTCGATAATTCAGTGGGGAGTAGTGTTACCACTTGTTCCTCTTTACGAGGGGAGGTCCCACTTTGGACAGTTGTGTCCTGCGATGACGCCTAAGACATGGCAAATGTCCTGTGATTTTAAGACAATAATATATTTCTTATTTTCTTTAATAGTTGCATGATACAGGTATTTTGTATCTGGTACACATAACTATTATTTGGGATAGCATAAGCTATTCAAATGCTATGGAATAAGCTTTTATCTTGGCATACACATGTAATTCTGTCCTTTGCACTGGCCGGGGGTATGTTTTATCCTGAAAATTCTCACATTTCTACAAGGGATGTCCCACCTTGGCCATCTGAACAGGTGGCAACCCTAGTGGGGTGACCTGCATGGTGGACAGCTGTTCCAGCCTGCGTAGTATGTCTGTGTAGGAACTGAACAGTACTGTGACTACACATACATGTTTTGTCCAGATGTGTACAGTAATGGACACCGTGGCGTGTAAACAACTCTGAGGTTTCAACAGGTTACTTATCCCACGCGGGATGTACACACATTTTGCCGGAACATTAACGCGCGGGCATTTGGATTTACGTACCTGTGATGGGATGTTTACAAACGTGGGATACATATTTGCAATCCTGACACTGCCTAGGATGATACTTCCTACTACATATGGGGAATACTTGCTATGTGTAGGTGTACGGATGCGCAAGGCTGGTAGCTGGATTTGGTGGACATTCAGACATGGGTGCGGGTTATGTGCTATACAGGGGTTGTTGCATATTGCATTTACATGCATGGGTTCTGCTTTTGGATATCCCGGTTCCGCATATGCCATCCTATGTGTATGTGATGGTTACGTTCATGTGTATAGCACATTTTAATATACATATGTTTGAGTGTGTTTGGTATACAATTTGGACTGTCAGGTTTCTTTACGGTTGTTATATAGTCACAACTGCCCAGCTGTGTACTATCACTACCACTGTGGGACTGCTGGTGACCATGCCCATGGGGCTAGACGTGTGTATTGGCAGCACGCTGACATGATGCGCTTCACTTCCACTGGGTATAACTTCTGACAGTGCAGTACATTACAGACATACAATTTTAAATATCATTTGTTCCATGGACGGAAACTCATATTGTGTTGCGTGCATTTCTGTTTGGTTCTCCATTTTGTGTGGCCGGGAACTGTCTTGCATGCTTTGCATACGTTTCATTATCCACGGACACTGATAGGTGCGATTACTATTGCAGGCAGGCTATAATATTCAGCAGTTTAGGTTGCTCATCGCCAGCCAACAATGACACGCCTCCGGGCGCAGCTTAGTAACGCCCCATGCACTCGCGCATGTGTCCTATGCACGTGGATGTGGTAGCGGCGCACCTTCATTAATATGCATATGGCGCTACTACACCATTTATACGCCGCACGGCCAGCGCAGGCCTTACACCGGCCTTGGACCGAGCTTCATGAATCCGGCGGAAGATTTTTTTCCTAAAATAATGTCCTTGTATAATAATAATAATCCCCTCCTATTTTTGGATTTGTTTGATCACACGGGCTTCAGCCAAGTGATCAAACCACACTGTGGTTCCCTACTGTGTTTCAGACCTATGTATATTTACTCCAGGAACTATAGTATTAACCTGACAATGTGTTTATTCTGCATCATCTCCTTGCAATGTTTACATTTTCATTCGATTTATTTCAATTTCTGGACTGTTTTGATTCACATCTGTGATTGCATTGACTTTGTTTGCCTCAAACTGTTTTCATACAAAGGATTTCCTTCATTTGTTGCCTTCCTGACTGCTGCATCAGCAGTGGAGTTACAGTAAAAATGTGCATTTCTGCCTATTGCGTGGTGTGCCTTCGTTCTGCACACTTGTACAGACTCTTCCAGCAAAGTCATCTAACTCTTTTCAGGACTTCTGCATGCTCCGGTGGTTTACCTTCACTGTCTACAAATCCTCTTCTAGATCATGTTTCCAGATCTGTTACTGCATAAGAACTGTCACTGATAATATTTAACTGATCTTTTCCATACTACTAGCATAAAGTACTGCTTTTAATTCAGCTCTCTGAACTGACGTGTAACCTAATAACTTAATTATGTGTATCTGTGGCTCTAGTGTGCTGTTATGTAACCTCAAATCCCATAGAAAGTGTATGTTTTTCATAAAATCTCAAATCATCTATAAATATTTGCTGCTGAGATTGAACTGATCTGAGAATGATGAGCATGGAGTTCTATTTGTTCTTCTAATGTATGCGGAGTTTCCTCACACAGCACTTGTGAAAAATAGTACTGGTCTCCAGTTTCTATAGTAATGTTCTTTTGTTAAAAGGCTATAATCCATTTAGAAAGTGTAACTTGATTTATAGCTGTACATCTCTTTAAGTATAATAGTCTTAACCGTATGATGTGGTGTCTGCACTGTTATTGGAGAGAACTGTATAAAAAATCCCGATTGCGCAATCCCCCAATAAATAGCTAACTGCTTTTATAAAAGAATGATAAGCTTTTTCTACTGAATACAACATTCTGCTGTAAAATGTAATAGCTCTCAACTTAGTCAGTTTAATTTAGTTTGAATACCCTGTTATAAAGTAGGCTGATAATTTTGAAGCAAGACAACAGAAATGTTGTTCTCTCCAGCTGTTGCTTGCAAATAAAAAGGATACTTTTTGGATGTTATAATTAATTCAGTAAATGCTGTCATTTTTTTTTTCAGTGTTTCCACAGCCTTTTTTGCCCTCTTCCATCCATATTAGAATTGTAATGCTGGGCAACTTTTTATCAATCATTTTTTACAATGGATTTGCTGTAACGGTATGATCCTTTATAAATTCTCCAGTATAATTCATAATACATCAAAACATTTGCAAATCTTGCACAGTTGTAAGTAACGATGTATCCAAAAATAGATTGCATTCTGTTCTTGCACAGCATTCAGACATGTGGCTATATTGTCTCTCCAATAGATTTAACTTTTTAATTACATTTTATTGACATTGACTTTAAATATGCATTCTATAAGACTTGTAAAACATCATTTAATATTTGTAAATATTCTCCATTCAGTCTCTGTTTGTGTCAATATATCAGCTATGTATTGTACTACTTTATTTTTAAAATGTAATGGTCTTAACAATAGAACCAATGTCTGATGAAACAAAACTGGAGAATGTATAAAACCTGTAGGCAAACATATTATTAAATACATCTCAGGATTCAATAAAATCTGTGTAGGCTCCATGTAGAGTCTAGACGGACTGTAACAGTGTACATGGCCATGGTTCCTCCTTGGCAGCATGCCATACAAATTAATTATGGAGTGCTACTGAGGGAGGTCACAGTAACACGGATAGTGAACCTTTGTAAGCAAGACTTTACAGGCTGTCCCTTAATTGTGGACTGTCCAGAGAAATATTGGACAGTTGGTAAGCACAGCACAATACCTTTCAGCCCATTAACCTGGACCAAAGGTGTACAACACATTTTACTTCATTAAATTACATTTTTTTTACATTTATGTGCTTCTTTGCATGGCGTGGTGCATTGCTTAGCTTTGCTTTACATATATAGCAGACATCCACTAGACATCTAAAAATAGAAAATGGATGCATTCAATTTTAATTTTTTTTCACATGCTTGTTTGCGTAGTGCAATGCATTGTTTACCTATGCTTAGCTTTGTTTACATCCACAGTAGATATCCACTAGACATCTAAAAATAGAAACTGGTTGCATTAAATTTTCAATTTTTTTTCATGTGCTTGGTTGTGCTATGCAGCATGTTGCTCAGCCATGCTTAGCTTTGCTTACATATACAGTAGACATCCTCTAGACAGCTAATAATAGAAACCAGATGTATTCAGTTGTTGTAGGTCTGCTGATCTTAGCAACGTACAAACAAGTGCAGAGAAGCTGTGCTATACTTACAGGTACCTTTGCAGTATATCTGAAGATATACAAGTTCCTTTCACTATCCCAGGGGCTAGATAGGTTGAATCATAACCTACAGTGTAGTAAGTTATGGGTTTGAGTCCTGAGCAGTAATACTTTTTACATATATTACTGTGAAAATGTGTCAGATGATTGAAACATCAATTAAGTTTAAATTAAAAAATTGTTACATTTAGAAAAGTGATGCAATGCTATGCAGAGCTTAAACAGGTCATCGTTTCTAGTTTGCACATTGCTAAGCTCCACTTAAACATGGTCTGTGCGAGTTTGCACAATGCTAAGTGATGCAGGGCTTTTTTGAAAGTTACAGTATGATGTGCAAGGGTGGGAATGTAGTCTATTTAAAGGCCAATAGGAGAGAATTTTACATCATTCTTTGGAGTCTTACCTTGGCTGTGGATATGGCTACTCCTGTAGGTGAGGGATTGTGCTTTCATCCTCAAAGGTGGGGTGTGCAGGAGTTCAGAGTTTTTGTTGGACTCCTGGTAGACCAATATGGACCCCTGCTGCTGCAGGGCAACTACCAGGGCACTAAGTCTGAGGCCTGATATCATTTGGCCGGGGACCTAACTGCTGTTATTGGTATCCTCTACACTGGTGAGCAGTGTTGCCACCACTGTGATGACCTGAGACGTGGCAAGCGGGCAACTTTGGACACCTGAGTCCAAGAGGCTAGTGCTGGGCACACCCCACACATATGTAAGTATGTTTTCCAGTAATTTATAAATATACAAGTTGAATCTGTGCAAAACTGGTATGCATAATGGTTTGCTTCTCTTACCATAGAAGAAGAAGATAGGGCTTGCAATGTCCAGTCCCATGCAGGGTGTTTGGCCAGGATGATGCAAGCGTTTCATAAGTAGGAAAATCATCAAAGTAATAACAATATATAACTTAATAATACAATAAAGTAAATAGAGAGTTTGCAGTCTTAATAGTCATGTATGACATACCTAGGACATCTTAAATCTTTATTAATATCTTGCTGCCTATCTAAAATGGTAAAGTAAGTAAGCATGCAATACTGTATAGCATAGCTTCCAGCCATCAGTTAATGTTGTGATCTACCCAGATTAAGAGTCACTGTTCTGGTCTGTTCATTGTCTGAAATATTCTTTAGGTTGCACTGAATAAATGAACAGGGCATACGATTAAGTTAACAGAACCCCTAGACAGCTATCCATGTGTGTAAATGCCTAATTTTATAACACATTAATCAATAAAGGTTAAAAGGAGATGGTGCTTTGATAATTATTTTTTTCAAATAAAGCATTCATTATTTCTGTAGTTACTGCTTGTGGGTTCTAATCTGACATTAGGCAAATGGTAAATGTGAATTAGTAAATAATATGCCTACATATGTCAGAAATAAATTCAGTGCAATACCAGATTAATGGTCAGACTTGTGATCTGCTCATGTTGTCTGAAATATATTGTAAATTGTACTCAGTAAATGAACAGGGTATTCAGGTAAGTTAACAGAAATTCTAGACAGCTATCTATGTGTGTAAATGCCACATTTCATGCAACATTAATCAACAGAGGTTAAAAGGAGATGGTGCTTTGATAATTAATTTATTTCAAATAAAGTGTTCAATATTCCTGCAGTTACAGCATGTGGGTTCTAAGCCGACACCAGCCAAATGATAAATGTGAACTACTAAGTAATGTGCTAACATATGTCATACATAACTTCAGTGCAGTACCCAGATTAAGGGACAAGCTTGGGTTCTGATCATTTTGTCTGAAACATGCTGTAGGTTGCAGTAGATAAATGAATAGGGTAAATGTGTAAAGTAATACAACTCCTACACAGTAATGCATGTGTGTGTAAAGCAAGATTTGAAACAACATACAGCACTAAATTATAAAGGGAAATGTTGCTATGATAATTTAAGGTTTTCAAATAAAATGTACAGTATTCCTGTAGTCGTTGCTTGTGGGTCCTAATCTGACACCAGTCAATTGATAAAAGTGAAGTAGTAAATAATGTGCCAACATATGTCAGAGATTAATGCAGTGCAATAACCAGGTTAATGTTCAAACTTTGTTCTGTTCATGTAAATTGCACTCAGTAAATGAACAGGGTATACGGGTAAGGTAACAGAAGTCTTAGACAGCTATCCATGTGTGTAAATGCCAGACTTGAAGCAACATTACCCAATAAAGTGTAAAAGGAGATGGTGCTTTGATAATTGCTTTTTTAAAAGACAGTACTCAGTCTTCCTGCACTTATTGCTTGTGGGTTCTAATCCAACACCAGACACAGTAATCAATAAAAGTGCTAAAGGATCGGTGGTCTAAAATATTATTTTTTTAAATAAAACAGTCAGTCTTCCTGTAGTCACTGTTTGTGGGTTCTACTCCCATGGCAGCCAACTGAGAAATGTCCTGTTGTCTAGTGTAGTTAGTGTACATGAACATGCCTCTCAACTGTCGTGACTTTTGCAGAATGTAATGCCTCCTGCCACATATGTGTGGTCCTTTGATTTGCAGATATATGACATTACTCAGAATGGGATTTAATGGCAAATCTGTTATCACAACACTCTGTTGCTAATGTATGAGCACACTATGTAAAAATGTCTATGTGCCTCCATTTTGTATGGCTTGGCTCATAATGTCTCATGCTGACTGGTTGAGAGTTATGAATGTGCAATATCATTTATACAATATAAGCAGTTACTGTTCTCACAAGTGAAATGTAACATATCTAGAAGTATGTAGTAGTAGTCTGTTTAGTTATATTATCTGTGAAGTTACTAATATTTTTCTTTTCTCTGTCACCACATCTCTTCTTTTCTTTCATTTATTAATTATATCTAGTATTATCATTTGATATTATCATATTATCTATGATTATGTCTTATGTTGGCCTTATGTATAATTTAATATTGCTTTGTTGTTAAAACACTTTCATTTACATTATTTATTGTTGTGTTCCTCACTATTATTTTCAATTTCTTTCCATTACTCATTATTGCTTTCACTTATGTTATTAATTAAATTGTTTTGGTTATGTTCATTTTTCCTTATGTTTATATTTAATTTCCTACAGCACCCCAAAGTAGGTTGGTTCCTGGTGATCCACCTACCTTGGCTCCCCCAGCCAAGGCACCAGGGCCCAGCACATCTTGTTGCAGCCTGGTGGTGCCCCTTCTGCTGCCCTTGCACTACCTGCTCCATTGGGTAGTTCCACCCCACAGGCTGGAGGTGGTCACCCCTCAGGGAGTGGAAGTGCATGGAGTGATTATGTCAGCTGCAATGAACTGCCAGGCATGGTGCATGGGGTGCTGTGCCAAACTGTTGGCGCATCATACCTACACTGGATGGAGAGCATACTGTTCATCCTGGTGGGGCTGCCTCACCATAGCTGCGGGCATCAGACACTCCTTCCACAGGAGCAGCGAAGGTGCAATGCTCATAGTTCCATGGGTGAGGACTTCAGTCACACTGCTACCATGTCTGAATTCCATGGGACTGGGATTCCACAAAACCATCCCCAACCAAGGTGTTCACCCCCTGTGTCACACACCAACCCTGTCTGCTGTCTTGTCTGTCTGCAAAAGCTTCCTTACCTTCCCAACCTACTTCCCCCACACATACCTATGTCCCTTCCCAACATTCCAATCTCAGCTTAAAAAAAATGTGCACCTGTCCCACAAAAAAAAAAAAGTATATATATATATATATATATATATATATATATATATATATATATATATATATATATATATATATGTATATATATATATATAAAATCCCATACATAGCTCTCCATTTCACGCATGCATCCACTGAACACACTTAATTTGGTCCAGTTTGTTTGACAACACTCTTATGTTGTCATCACCTCTCTCTCTTGTGGTGACAGTCCAAATGCAGCTAAAAAACTGTTAAAGTTGTTGCCTTTGAAGACATGGATAGCTATGGATTTTCCTAAACTCTTTCTGCACATGCTTATCTGACTTTCACTATGTTTTTCCCCCTACCTACACCCCATTTTACCACTGTCCTATCTCCCCATTCCTCTTTTCTTTAAAGATTTTGTGTGCTATGCTGTACAGCTTAGCTATGCTACATGACAGCATATTGATATATGTAGTTGAAAACATAATAATCAAGTTCAAAATTGCACCTGTGCACTATTTTGATGCCAGGACCATTGCACCTGAAGAACTGGTGCATCAACCTGCCAAGCTACACAGCCAGTTAATTAACACAGGCATTGTAAGCAAAACATAATACTTGTCATTTTCCAGTCTTTAAGTATGTTTAAGCAATGCGACATCACGCAAATCTGCTAAAAGATTAATGGAAAAATGGGTGTATAACTGGGACTCTGGTATAGAAATACATTACAGTAAAGCCAGACACATAATAATAGATGTAACTGAGGTATCCAACAGCAGGTAACTATGCAATTTTATCTACAGCATTTGAAAATACAACTACTAAAAGATTAATGGAAAAATAGGAGTTTAACTGGAGCTCTGGTGGAGAAATACATTCCCTATAAAGCCATACACGTATTAATAGATGTAAATGAGGTATGTAACAGCATGTAAATGTGCATTTATATCTACAACATTTAAAAATACAGCTGTTATAATAGTGATTCAGTAGCTCAGTCTGTTAAACGCTTTGAAAATATTAATTTTTGGTCCTGGGTTCAAATCCAGTTGTGTCTAGCATTTAAAATACATGTATGTGTACATCACCATTATGCATTCTGATATGTATGGCTGTTTCTTCATCTATTTATCTACCCAAAGCAGTACAGATGGAATGCCTGCATTTCAATGATGGAAGTCAAAGCCCTACAGATAGGAACGGTTAATATATTCCTATTATAACACTAGAAAGCGCGTAGAGTGTCAGGCCATGAATTATTATGCATTCACAAAGGATTTTGAAGTATGTAATTCAAATGAGGCCCAGTAATATGAGACTGCAGCACACAATGATTTTCTACTGCTATTTCAGACAACCACATGTGCACAAGGAGCACACATATGGAGGTCATGCTAGAAGCAAGGGTTGCCAGCACACATGTTCCAGATGACTACCGTAACATAACACATGTCTTGGTAGTTCTCCAGATGGTTGAAATAATGATAAATGTACCCCCTACCTTGTTCTAGGACACAACAATCATGTTGCTTTTTACTCTGTTAATGATACCTTTGGCTAACATACTTACCTTAAATGCATACCTCAGTTTCCTGTGGGATGGGCTCCCTCAATCAGACTGGCTGTACACCAAGGCTGCCACACATCACAATTACTTGTATGTGTTGTGGTCTTCTATATTCTGCACCCTCTCGCACTATGCTTATGGCCTGCAGCAGCAGCAGCTGCAGACTGTAGCACACACATCTATATTTAATAAGTAAATGCTACAAACATTCTTTCTGTGCTAACATAGTATCTCTACCCCAGTAATTTCCACCACAACATATGAGAAAGAAGAAGAATTCTACATTAAGGCCTTATATCTTGTTGAATAGTTGCATATGATTGGCTGATTATACTGCAAATCAGCTGTGTATGCTGCAATTAGCATTCCTAAACCACAGACTGGTTCAGAGGTAATCGCCTGTTAATGAGAATCAGCTTAAAAAGGCAAACTTTTAGCTAGGGGAACCATTGTGCATGAGAGTTACTTTCTATGCTGAACTCATTGTCATAACACTTATATATTTGTATCTTTCAACAGAGGAGTGTTGTACTCCATCAGGTATGTAACTATTTTGTTTCCAACATGATGTATATGTTTGAATATACATAGGGGGAATGGGGATTACATCAGTAAGCCTTTCTTAGAACTGTACAGATGACATGTCATTGATCTGCAGCTGTGTAACACCTATAGAGGATGTAGAATACAGCAAGGGTATAATGCTGTCTGTTAACTAGCTACACAGGTCTCCTGGATGCTTCCTTTGTTAACAGTTGTAATACTACACTGCTATTTGTATGGCACTGTATTTTATACATATGTTATAGGGGTGGAGGTTTCCTGCTATGGGTTACACTACAAATGGATTCCCATGTTGGGTGTGTGATCATATGTGAGTATCTGACATGGCACAAACAAGCATCGTCCACTATTGCTACTATCCTAGTTGGTTCCACACCCTTTGTTTGGCACACTAATGCATATGAGATGTGTAATCAAGTGAAGAATACTAATAGACTTCATTAATTGCTGTAGCTGTATATGCTGTACACCCATGTATGTGATCCTGACATCAGTTCTCATTTTTTTGTATTTCAGGTGATATGCATCCCAAACAATGCCCATCTTTCGTTGAGGCAAAAGTAACCTCATAATTGAGGCCTTAAGACAACACTGCCAAATCCTGCTGTCCAGAGGGAGGGAGAGCAAATAGACAAGAACGACAAGCCTTGTGGGACAAACTGGTGAATAACTTAAATGCTGTGGATCACCTAAATCACATGTATGAGCAGGTGCAACAACATGCGAGAGACATGATCCACTCGGCACACAGACTGGCAGCGGACGTGGCTAGGAAATGTCAGGTGACTGGTGGTGGGCCTGCATCAGAAGAACCTCTGTCAGCCACTGAAGAATTCCTGGCAAACCTTGCAACACAGGACAGCTCCCAGGCATCCATCACACAATATGTTATGGACGTGGGCGCCACTGTTTCCACTCAAGAGGAGTGTCCATGTATGCTTAGCTGAATCAACTCTGGAATACAGTAGCATTTAATGTGTCAGGGTGTACATAGTTTTTTCGGAGGTGTCAGGTGTTTTATGTGGTGGGGGAAGGAGATTAGCTCCAGTTTTAAGCTCATGCAGAGATTATGACCCACATACCTGTTAACATAAGAGCTACTGTAAATGGGAGATATTTGGATGTAGTAGTAATGTTATACTGTAACATGTGATGCTGTTTACATTACCTCTCCCTCAAATGTTTTACAAGATCATTAGGAATAGGAAGAGGCCATGCCCCTGCCACTGGTAAGCACAAAGTATTTTGTCAGAGATGTAGATTTAGCTCAAGGTATTAGCTAAAGTGTCATCCCAGGCCTGCTGGCTGGATTGTTGTGCTGTCTGCATGACTGACAAATGTACAGATATGTTTTGACTGTACACACTTTAGGATCACACCTATGCCTTGTAGGTGTGACCGCAATGATTGATTTCACAGTATTGTCAAGACTTTTCAGATGGCCATACCTGTAAACTGTACATAGTTCTGCAAAATGTCAACAGTGTACATAATTTATGCCTTACTCATGAGATTCTAGTTTAAAGAACTGTTATTTTCAAATACTTACAGATTTGGGTTAGAAAATAATGTCCTCGTCCTATTATATTAGATTGTGGGTTATACAAGTCTGTAATAGTAAGAGCAGTGTATATAGCTTAACATAAATTGCAACATAGTATTGCAGAGCATAGTAGTGCAGGTATTAATGTGATGCTTTTCCCTTTTAATCACAGGTGACCAGGGGGGGTTGGTCTCTGTCCCCTTCATAATCTGATGTCAGTATCTCTTCAGACTCTGATGATGATGGTGGCCAAAGTGAGGCACAGCTGGGGGTTGCAGGGGCTGAATCTGTCACAGGGTTTCCATCCCTCCTCCACCCTCATTATCACCATAGATAACCAGTATGCCTACTCATACCTAGTCCCCTGAGGCCACAGATATTGGACAGTTGGAGGGTGGGAACATTGAACAGGGAAGTGTGGCTACTGTGGCTGCCATGACAGTCGACACTGGCCATAGCCAAACACTTGGCAAGATTCCACAAAGGTATATTGATAGGGGTGCTCATAGGTGGCCTACTGTCCTCCACCACTAGTTGCAGATGTCTCACCATGTCACACAGTATACGTTTAGGGCTGTAATAGTGGCAGTTTGACATTCATGACTGCCTCCACTGTATTGCTGATACCCTCAATTGGTTGACTGACACAGTGGAAAGACATTGGTCTGAGACAGATCACACACTATCTGTCTTGGAACGCACATTGTCTGTGATGGAATGTCTGACTGGAATTGAACGTCAGACTCGTGGATATAGGTCAGCAACTACATCTGCTGAGAGTCCACATGGGTGTGCACAATCATGCTCCTGTAGTGAAAGTACATCCAGCACTCCAGAGGGGAGTGTGCTGTCCACACCAAGACATGGCAGACCATGGACTCATGGTCCTGGGTGTTCCCATGGAAGACACAGTCCCAGCAGACAGCAGTCACCCTCAGGTAGTAGCCCAGCATCTGGCCTTGGGCATGAAGGTACCAGTGCAACTCCTGGCAGAGCAATTTCTCATATTCAGGGGCAAAGATGATGAACTTTCAGCTCTACCATGCACAGCTCAAAGCTGTCCAACATACAGACATGTAGGGCTAGCACTGAGCTTGGCTGTGTTCACTCACACTCACACACCACTGTCACATTCACGTCACCTACAGGCACACACTTACATTTACATGGTACATCTTGCCTACATCCCTTCCTGACTTACATCACACACTTGTCAACCTACTGGGTTAACCTAGGCCTCCTGCACCCCCACACAACTCCCTGTGCAAGTGATGATACCCATGCCACACCCCTGTCATCCTTCTCATCGATGTAGGGAAATGAAGCTATGTGTCTGATGCACAGGGAGACTATTTAAATTAATATGTATTTGTTTCATCATGGTGTAGGTGTGGTAATTCTCATGCTAGTCCTCTCTTGGATATGCAGGAGGTACACAGTGGGGTCTGACACCTCCCTCTATGGCAGGCATACACCTCCCCTCCAAAGCATATCAGAGACAGAATACACAGTTATGGCCTTGACTTGGTCTGCATAGGACATGTTATATATAATGTATATTGGTTTACTGTGGAACCTCTGTGGATGTTAAAGTTGTCGGGTATACCTGGTTAGTTACATACCAAAGGTAGCATTGCACTCAATGATAGGGAGGATGAATGCTGAATACAGCAGAACAATGACTTTCTTGGATTTACATGCCATACCTTTGTTTTTTAGGATGCACAACATAGAATGAATCCCTAAATATTGCCAATCCATGACAGTGAAAGCCTAGATCACTAGGTATGTTTCCACAAGTCCCTGTCTATTGGGTCAACTGTCTGAAGTGAGCGGTCAATATGATAGCTACCAGGGGTGGATGACTTCCCAAAGGATAGTATTGTGTATTCCTTGGCATTTAGTGTTAGTCCATGGTTCTGACAACAACTAAATGTCTGTGTCAACCCCTCATGGAGAACATTTGTGTCAGTGTGGGATTCAATAACAGTTCCTAATTTGCAATCATCTGCAAATTTAGTCAGTCAAACACTACTGACAGTGGCTGTGACTGCAGAGAATTAAATGCCCAGAAGGCACGGTCCCAGGTATTACTTGTAAGGGAGTTGACTGTTGACTGGCCTCATTGTAGTGCTGGACTCTTCAATGCTATCATCCTGGGTAATGTCTGTCAGCCACTTGGTTATCCACCAGCTGACATACTAGTTTGTAACTAACCTTTAGAGTTTGTCAACAATGCCTGAAGGCCTAATAATGTCAAATGCCTTATCAGGCCATGGTAGGTGGAGTTAATCATTTCCCCCTCATCCATTGCTTTGTTTACCACTCATTGAGGTCCACCAGGTAATGTAGCCATGATCTGCCCTTGACAAAACCAAATTGGGCTCCGTCCAGTGTCTGTAGGTGTACTACATCTTTATTTATCATTTCCAAGATCATTCATTTCATGGCTTTAAATATCAGATTACTGAGACTTCTGGGCACAGTGCCTGTCACTGCATGCTGGTTCTCCTGTGTCCAATTCCATATTGCAGTTAATTCCATCATGGTGTCTGAGTCTGTACAGAGCACAGGCAAACACTGGAGGGAAAACTAATATGTACACCTTGTAATGGTAAGGATGGAGTATTTACACAGTTATTCTGCAGTTAGACACTAATCAAGCAGTGCATACCAAAAACAATTACCTCATGAAGAATGCTGAAAACAGGGGAGTTCCTCAATTGCTGGTGCCTGGATACTACTACTGTTGGTCTCACCACAGCCACACCCTGCTGGGATACAAAGCACCTATTCTTTTACTCTCACCAGAAGCAAAATGTTAGTACCAAGCTGGAGATGAGAAGCAGGTCACAGCATGTTTGTTCATCCACACACTTGTCCCACATGATGCAAGGCTCGGTCAGCTTGATGTACCCTTTTCCAGGTAGATGACTTGATTAGCAACCAGAGCAATCATTTGACTTTTTCATGTATTATGTCTTGTATTCCAAGGCTCCTAGGATTTGACTAGGGTACTGAACTCATGGTGATTAGGAGCACAGCTGCTGCATCACAATATAATGTTCAATGTCAGGTGACATAGATGTCCAAAGTTGCTATAGCAAGCTCCACAGTGGCAGTGATCCACTTTAGGATGACAATTTCACAGCAATTCATGCAGACTGCCCTTCAACAACATAATGGTGGACAACTGCATAACATGGATGTGAGGCCTACTGTAGAGTAGTGGCCACTGTGATGCCTGAGCACAGGCCCAGCAATCAAGGAGACTCAATCCTCACCATTAACACCAGTGAGGGGTGTCCATATAGGGAAAGGATAATAAATACACACACAGTAAAGAAGAATTTCCCTTAAGAGCACACAGAGATTACAGTCAGTCTGGGGTTGGTCTCTCCCTTTCTCTCCATGTTCCCAATAAGAAATCCCCACTGGCACAGCTAGCAGGTCCAGATCCCAACCTAGTGGGCAAGCTAAAACCTCCAACACCCTCACTGTCCAACCAGTGCTTCATGTCCCTGCCCAAGTAGCTGACACATACACTTTGAGTTAAGAGTTTATACAACCACACAGACACTCCTGTGGAAGACTGGCACAGGTTATCCAGCTGTCCCCCTTTTCTGCTTAGTCTGAAAGGTAGTATCAGCTGCCACCACCCACTAATATCAGCTACTCAAAGGCCCTTATTAAAGGGTACCCAATTATAATGTGCAATATTATTATCCAAATGGTAAGTGTAACCAAACAGCCAAGAGTTATTTGCAGTGACTTGGTATGGTATCACTATATACATGGAATGTACTCCTAGAGCTGAAATGATCTCTATGCAAAACAGCCACCACTGAAAGGTTTAAAAATATTTAATAATAAATAATAAAAACACAAGACAATATGTCTTACTATACAGTGCTAGTTAAGAGTTCAGAGATCACAGGGAAATACTTAAAATAATACCGTAGAAAAGTTTTAACATCAACACAGAAAAAACACTTAGTCTAATCTTCCTAATTCCTGACTATATCTAAGAGAAAACACAGTTCTAAATAACGTACACATAGCAACAGGCAGTGCTGGTGAGTTGAATGTTCTCAAGACAAAATGGTCAGAGCTCTCTGATTCTCTCTCTTTAAATTGATAACACAGAGTTGCTTCACATGACATCATTCTTCACACTTCTCTGGTATTCCCAGGCCAACAGAAACTACATTTAAATTCTTTACACCTGATCAGAAACCAGAGCAATAAAGGGCATTTATACATACAAATTCTAGCCATTAACTCTTGCCTTAAAACAATAGAAGGATGCCTCCCTCTAGACATATCGACTCCAAATTTTAACATCAAAGACAGTCATGAAATGCGTGACTTAGCTTTCTTACAGCAGAGTGCACTGTTTTTATATTTTTGCAGTTCAATATCCAATGCAGTCTTTTCACATTTAAGAGAACAAGCCTGTGAATTACATTAATATTTACAAATGACAGAATTATCTACAGAATTCTATCTGGATAGGCTGGCAGCTTTTAACTATCTTCATACATCCCCCTCCCCGAGAACTCAAGCTAGTTTTTCAAGTGACCTTTGAGAAATGCTGCTTGAGAGGGTAAGGTCTATCTGAGTATACCTTATCCCATTCCCTGTCTTGAGACCCCATCTGCGTTGGCATTGCTAATCCAACTGTGGTGATGTAATGACATATCATATGCTTGCAACCCTAGGTTCTATCTTAGCAACTTGGCATTTTGCTGGCTGACTCTGTGTAACCATGTTAGGGGGTTGTGATCTGTCACTGCAGTGAATTTTCTTCCATACAGATAAGGCTGACATTTCTGCAGTGCCCACACTATGGCTAGACATTCCTTTTCTACAGCTGTATAGCACTCCTCTCTTGGTTGGAGCCTATGACTGAGATAAACCACTGGGTGCTCTTCATCCTCTGAGGAAATCTGGCTAAGTACAGCCCCCACCCCATGGTTTGAAGTATCCATCTGCACAACAAATTCTTTGCTGTAATCTGGACTGGCTAACACATGGGATCCTCCCAAAGCTTCTTTAAGCTTCTGGAATTCCTGCTCACATGCTGTGGTCCACACTACCTTATTTGGCCTGCTCTTCCTTGTCAGGACTGTGAGGGGAGCAGCTATGGTACTATAACTGGGGCTAACTTTCTGTAGTACCCTGCTATCCCTAAGAATGTCCTCACCTGTTTTTGGTAACAGGTGCAGTCCATGCCTGAATGGCTTCTACTTTGGCAGGTTCTGGACTGATCTTACCATTCCCCACTCTATGTCCCAGGTAGGAGAACTCTGCGATACCCACCTGACATTTGCTCGGCTTAATGGTCAACCCTGCTCTCTGTAATCTGACCAGCACCTCCCTAACATGTTGAAGGTGATCTTTCCAGGAATGGCTGTAGATGGCAATATCATCTAGGTAAGCAAGGGCAAACCCTCCTGCTCCTGCTAGGATATGATCTACCAGCCTCTGGAAAGTTGCTGGGGCATTTTTCATCCCAAAGGTTATCATTGTGATCTCATACAAGCCAAAAGAAGTCACAAAGGCTGACCTCTCTCTAGAACTGGGAGTCAAGGGCACCTGCGAGTAACCCCTGGTAAGATCAATGGGTGCAAGTTACTTAGCCCCGCCGAGCTGCTTTAGGAGTTCATCTGTCCTAGGCATGGGTTAAGAATCTGACTCTGTGTAACTATTTAATTTCCTGCAGTCAACACAGAACCTGCTGCCATCCTTCTTTGGCACCAGCACCACTGGGGAAGTCCAGGGACTGTTGGACTCTTGAGTTACCCCTAGTTCCAACATCTCCTGTATCTCCTTCCTCAGAGTCTGCTTGATTCTCTCAGGCACCCTATAAGGGGCCTGCTTAATAGGCCTTTGGGGTCATGTATCCATCTAGTGCTGCACCAGGTGGGTGTACCCTGGTTTCTCAGTCAACATATACCCAACCTCCTGTAACACTGCTTGGATTTTCTTGAACCTGGTTAAGAGACAGCTGTTGGGACATTGCTACCCCTTCCACTGAGGTGTCAGTCTGAGCCTGACTGAGGAGATCAGTCACCAGCTCTCCCTCTGACTCCTCCTGCAATCCACTGCAAATGCTCAGCACAAGGGCCTCCCTATCATGGTAAGGTATATCATGTTAACATGGTGCAATTTGTACCCCTGCCTCCTGCCTGGCAGTTCCACCATGTAGTTAACATCACTTATCTTTCTTACCACCTTGTAGGGTCCCCCCAAGCTGCATGCAGCTTATTGTGTCTGACAGGTATGAGAACCATTACCTGCTCCCCACAGAATACTCTCTCGCTTGAGCATTCCTGTCATACCACAACTTTTTCTGTTGTTGGGCTTCTGCCAGGTTCTCTTGGGCCAAGCCCATGAGTTCCCTGAGCCTTGTCCTGAGGTTTAGGACATATGCCACAACAGACTCCTTGTGAGATTCACACTTACCTTCCCACTCATCTCGAATTAAATCTAGAGGTCCCCTCACCGTATGGCCATACATCAATTCAAAGGTGAAAAACATGTGAATTTCTGGGGAACCTCTCTGCAAGCAAACAACAGATGGGGCAAATATTTCTCCCACTCCCTATTAAACTGGTCTGCAAATGCCCATAGCATGGACTTGATTGTAAAGTTTAACCTTTCAACCAGACCATTAGTCTGGGGATGGTAGGGGGTGGTCTTCATGTGCTTCACCCCACAGTACTTCCACAGACAAGCCAGCAGGTCTGACATGAAATTAGCACCTATGTCAGTCAGTATTTCTTTTGGGAAACCTACCCTGCTGAAAATCTCTAACAAAGCATTTGCCACATTTTCTGCCTCAGTGAAGGAAAGAGATACTGCCTCAGTGTATCTTGTAGCATAATCTACTACCACTAGGATATACTTTTTCCCTGTGGAACTTGGGGTACTCAGAGACCCCACAATATCCATAGCTACCTTTTGAAATGACTCCTCAGTCAAAGGCAAAGGCATCAAAGGAGCTCTCACCTTGTCTCCCACCTTGCCTTCCTTTTGGCACTGCTCACAGGTCCTGCAGTACCCTGTTACATCTCTGGAAATTCCAGGCCAATAAATGTTCTGCATAATATGTCTCTTTGTACATTTGATACCCATATGACCTGCAAAGGGAATGTCATGGGCTATGGCTAGAAGAGCCAGATGGTAGACACTAGGCACTACCAACTGCTGTACCCTCTCACATTCTAGCCCTCCCACTGGGGTCCACTCTCTATACAGTAACCCTTTGTCCCAGTATGCTGATTCCCCCTTCCCTTGAGAATAAGGTGCCTCACTAGCTACCTGCCTCAAACCTTGCAATGTAGGATCTGAGAGCTGAGATTGTCTCAACTCTGTCTTTGTAACCCTTCCCAGCTCCCCTTCCACAGGAAGTCTGGCATCCTCTGACAGTGGTACCTCACTGTCAGCCTGGGTACTACTATCCACCTCTACCTTTGCAGTCACTCTGTCCAAGGGAACATAAATACCCACAAGCAGCTGTGGCTCACATTCAGTCTCACTGCTACAGAGTAGCTCCCTCCCTGAAGTAACCACCTCACCAGTGTGCAAGTATGCAGTCTGTCTGGGTCTCCACCAGGCTACCAAACCCACATGCTTGTCTCCTAGCTTGACTGCGTGTAACTGCATAAACACATGATACTTTCTTATCCAAATCCTTCACTATCTGGTACCCTTGTTGTCTCAAGACAACCTACTATTGGCATTTTGTCTTCCCCACTTACTGGCTCTCTCGTCTTTTGTTCCCCACCTTGCCTCCATGGACATCTGTATGCCACATGGCCCCGCTGGTTGCATTCAAAACATTTAACCCTAGGTCCTGGACATGTACCTAGACTAGTGGCTTCCCCTGCTACTGGCAGATTCTGATGGGGGAGTCTGTGCTGCCACCATGGGTTCCTTGAGCAGTACTGGGGGTCCTTTTCCTGTGCAGAGATGTCCTACTTGCTAGGTGTAGGTCTCCCTTCTTCCCCAAGTTATCTGAAGTACCAGATTGTCTATCAGCTAACCAGATCCTCATGTCCTCAGGCAAAGAGCTAAGGGCTTGTTCCCTCACCAAAAGGTCTGCCAGCCCTTCAAAACTGGTGACCTGACATCCACTCACCCACCTATGAAAATAAGTGCTGAGTTCAGCAACATATTCACACATGCTTTCATCTGCCTTGCGTCTATGCTCATGAAACTTTTTCTTACACATTTCAGGTGTTAGCTTAAAACATTCTAACAAGTGATTTTGAACAGCAGTATAGTCAAAATATTCACAATCAGCAAGTGTAGACAACACAGTTACAGCTTTGCCATGGAGTAAGGAGGTGAGGAAACGTACACAGAACCTTTGGTCAACATCTTACTGTTTATATACCCTCTCAAACATATGAATGAAACTTTCAAAATTATCCCCCTCTTTAAACTGCGGAAGAAATTTACTGACCTTTTGCGCTTCTGGGGTCCAGTTACTCTTTTCTCCATTACCTCCATGACTCTGGTGAAGAGTTAGCATTTCCTTCTAATGCTGCCTCTGCCTCTCATTTTCCTCAGATTCCAGGCATAACAGTTTCTCATTTTCCTCAGCCTGCCGACATCTCAGTCTCTCAGCTGCTTCTATTTCCAAATGCCTAGCCTCCAATTCAAGTCTCTTTAGCTGCAGATGGATTTTTAAGTCCTCTGCAAAAAGGTTGAGCTGTCCATTCTCTGTAGGTGGTACATCTCCACTGCCAGTCTGATCATCCTCCTAGTTGCTGTTTTCTGATGCAGCTGTGACCAAAGCTGCAATCATGTCTGCCTTAGTCAGGTTTCTTTGCATCAGTCCCTTAACCTGGCACATCTCAGCCAGCTGGCTCCTTGTTAGCTTTCCATACTCCTCTGCTGACATGCTGCATGCTCTCCCTGACTAACTAAGCTAGCAAAAGAAATAAAACAATTGTGATCTGAACTCTGAGTATTCACTGTGTGGCTGATTTAGTGTACAAAAACACCTTCAGTGATCACTGTACACAAGCTACAGGAATTCACTTTACCCACACCACAACAAGCCAATTAGTATTTGCCAACCAATTAATATGTGGTGTGGATATCCCACCACTGCTACCAATTAATATGTGATGCTCGTGCACTGACACAGCAATCAAGGAGCCTCAATCCTTACCACTAACACTTGTGAGGTCCATCCATATAGGGAAATTTGTAATAAATACACACACAGTAAAGTACAATTTCCCTTTAGAGCACACAGAGTTCACAGTCAGTCTGAGGCTGGTCTCTCCCTTGCTCTACATGTCCCCAATAAGACACCCCACAGGCAGAGCTATATTGTCCAGATCTCAGCCTAGAGGGCAAGCTAAAACCTCCAGCACCCTATCTGTCCAACCAGTGCTTTGTGTTCCTGCCCAAGTAGCTGACACACACACACTTTGAGATAAGAGTTAATACACCTACACAGACACTCACGGGGAATGCTGGCACTGGTTCTCCAGCTATGCCCCTTTTCTGCCCAGTCTCAAAGGTAGTACCAGCTGCCACCACCCACTAATATCAGCTACTCAAAGGACCTTATTAAAGGGTACCCAATTATACTGTGCAATATTATTATCCAAATGGTAAGTGCAACCAACCAGTCAAGACTTATTTGGAGTGGCTTGTTACAGTATCATTATATGAATGCAATGTACTCCTACAGCTGAAATTATCTCTACACAAAACAGCCACAGTTGAAAGGTTTAAAATATTTAATAAATAACAAAATCACAAGACAATACTTCTTACTACACAGTGCTAGTCATGGGTTCAGAGATCACAGGGAAATACTTCAAATAATACTGTAGAAAAGTTCTAACATCAGCACAGAAAAACACTTAGTTTAATCTTCCTAATTCCTAACTATATCTAAGAGAAAACACAGTTCTAAATAACTTACATATAGGCAGTGATGAGTTGAATGCTCTCAAGCCAAAATGCTCAGAGCTCTCTTATTCTCTCTCTTTAAATTGATAACACAGAGCTGCTTCACATGGTGTTCCCAGGCTAACAGAAACTACATTTAAATTCTTTACACCTGGTCAGAAACCAGAACAATAAAGAACATTTATACATGCAAATTCTAACAATTAACTCTGGCTTTAAAACAATAGGCAGGATGCCTCCCTTTAGACATATCTGCTCCATATTTTAACATCAAAGACAGTCATGAAATGCTTGACTTAGCTTTCTTACAGCAGAGTACACTGTTGTTACATTTTTGCAGTTCAATATCCAATGCAGCCTTTTCACATTTAAGAGAACAAGCCTGTGGCTTACATTAATATTTACAAATGATAGAATTATCTACAGAATTCTATCTGGCTAGGTTGGCAGCCTTTACCTATCTTCACAGCCACCTTTGGCCAATATGTTTCTCCCTCCCACATGTCCTAGGTATGTCATACTGTATATTTATGTTACTGAACACAATTTTGTGTTCCCACATCATTTCACACAACATTCATTTGCTCTTCAGTTTCTTGGCAGGCATCATAGACTTGCAAACTCAGAGTAATGACTGCAAAGTTGAACATATTTTCTGTGCATGCACGGACATCTGCATCTTCACTGCAAAGAGTGCCTACAGACAGTATGTTTGAAGCTGTCATCCACAAGGGTGTAGCAGCAGGACCCTAACTTTGCTGGAGCTGTACATTGTCACATTTGTAGGTATGCTATTGAGACCCTGCCTAATAGCTTAATTATGGTTAATGCAAGTGCCACATGCTTGGCAAAGCATCATACTCAATTTAAAATGTTATGCCACACTGTGAGGTACTGTTTTACTTATAATGACAACATAAAGGTGATAACATGTTGCATTTAAGCATCTGTCAGGCTGCAGCCTAACCATGACCTGTTGTGACGTATACACAAACAAGAATCTATTGCTTATGGCATTATCACTGATTGCTGATGAGATGTGGAAAGCGTCCCCAACCCTTTACTCCTACCCCACACAAACACAATGTGGAAGCGATGTGGTTATATTAAAAACTTCGGATCCATACTCTCTCACACACCAGTCAGTACATATGACAATGTGTGGGTTGCCAGCATGAACACCTCACCTCCTACTCAACCCAAACCGACATTACATATACCTATATATGCAGAGGTCCTTACTAGACACATATGTAAACACCAGAAACCTCAGAAACCCAACACAAGCTTGCTACACATAATCATATGTCTGCAAAACACAGTACACATGATAGCTCATGCACCACTGTCTCACAGGTCAAACACCTAAGGTAAAACACAAAATCAAGCATATTATTCATAGGTGATTACATCATGAGACACATTGATGTCCTTCTCACCAGGCTACATAAGGAAACGCTCACTGTCAGCTATCTGTGAGGTACTAGGATACACCATATCACACATACACTCAAATCTGTCAACATCAGATACTGTTATGAATACATCATAGTTCTTGTTGGTGTGCACAACTTGAGACATACCTCTCTCAACTGTATGCAGAGACATGACTGAGCTTACGGACTATGTGTCTCAGGAAGATATGACCTTGGCCTTCAGCTGCATTTTACCATCAACTAGGATGATGGCTCAATACAAACAGAAAATGATTTACTTCAATAATTGCCTTAGCCTGTGGTGTCATTGTAATGAGATCCACTATCTGTCAGCCTGGGATGACTTGGTCAACAGACCTTGATGCTTTGGCATAGATGGTCTTCATCTGTCACCCCTGAGATCCACAGTGCATCTTTTAGGTGGTGTCTCAAGGAAAAAATTTCCAGTGAGACAATGCTATCTAGAAAAAAACATCACAGTTATGCTGCTACACGCTAGAAATGTCAGCACAAAACTCCACTCAATGGAAGCTCTTCCCACCGTGGAAGATGCAGATGTTTGTGCAGTCATTGACACCTGGCTCAAACCTGTGGAGAGTGCCACACCTCCTTCCACACATTCAGACCTCAAACTTAAAGCATAGAAAGAAATGGAAGTGGTCTGTACATATTCATTAAGGATAGATGCACATCCAGACTGGTTAGACAGTATGATTCTCTGGAGAAATTGCAGGTGTTATTGACTGCTTGTAGGGTACCTAATCAAGCCATTGCCAGCTACAGCAGTAGCTCCATGAATCAGGACAGCCATTGTGCTTATTTGGATCTACTTGACTCCATCAAGATACATCAAAACAACATGGATTTGGGTGACTTTAACTACCCAACAACTGGGTAGATTACTCATGCTCAGACTCACTTGCCCAGAGGCTAGTTGACTTCCTTAACTACAATGCTCTGGACCAGTGGGTTGACATTCCCACAGGTGGGAGCCAACATACTGGATTGGATGCTTACCAATATAAGTGACCACTGTAGACCCCCCACTTTGAGGTCCTCCCTGGTGAGGTCTGACCACAAATTGGTCTCATTCAAAGTAAGTGTCACATCTGACACCCCCTCCTTGCAGCAAATAAAGTAATAAATTTCAACAAAGCAGATTATAACCTCCTACAGGATGATATAAACAGCTTGACTGCACCTCTCAGATGGAACAGGCAACTATACCGAGCTCTACACCAATGCTTTATACAAACATCTGTACAACTGCATTGACTCAGCTGTACCCAACAAGAGGAAAACAACCTTATCATGGCACAGCAAACCTGCCTAGTGGACAACTGCCATTAAAAGTGTTTACAATAAGAGGTAGACATTGTTGTCTAAAAGTAGGAGGAAGGAAGCCCCCCCCCCAAAAAAAAATGGAAGCACTCCCTCCTCAGCTTAAACAAGCAAGTAAGTGTTGTTGTGAAGTCCTGCAAAACAAAGTATGGGTCAAAATTAGCCTCCTCCACAAAGGACATCCACAAGATATTGTGTAGTTCCATGTGTAACCTAAAATGAAAGGACCAGATTGTTGTCAAACTCATCATTAATGATACCAAATATAATGAACCTGTAGACATAGCTAACCTGTTGGTTAACAGGTTCTGTGACAACTTCACTCCCCTAAACCCACCACACATACCCCATGACATCCCTACAACCTGTCCCTTACCTTGTATTTCTAAAGATCAAGTTGTAAAGGGCCTCTTTAAGGAGGAAAAACATAGCATCTATAGGACCTGCTAACATCCCAGGCTACATCCTACATTGGATTCAACAAAGATTACTAACACCATTGGGAACTCTTTGCAATCATAGTGTAACCACCAGGTACATCCCAGCTGACTGGAAAATGGCCACTGTTATTCCCTTGAACAGAGGTGGTGTATCCACTGACCATGGGAACTATAGACCTATTAGCCTGACTAATCATATTTGTAAGGCCATGGGACAAATCATCATGGACCTTATCAACAAAGATATAGGCAATTTACAAACAGTTGACTCTACACAGTTTTGATTTGTGAAAGAGAGATCATGCTTTTTAAGCCTGGTGGACATCTATAAGGCAGTCAATAAGGACATGGATGAGGGGACATCTATGCATATAACCACCTGGACTTAGCCAAGCCATTTGACACTATCACCCACTCAAGCATCATTGACAAACTCACCCAACTAGGCTTCAGCAGTAATATCATTAGAGGGGTCACTAACTGGCTCACTGATAGAACTCATATAGTCAAAATAATGGAATCCACCTCCAATAGCAGAGCTGTAACCAGTGGTGTTCCACAGGGTTCAGTCCTGGGTCCTCTATTGTTTGGAATCCATTTATCTAAAGTGCAAGCACAAAGTAAATGTCTGTGGCTGACAAGGTTTGCTGATGCCTGCAAACTGGGAGCAGTCATAGAATCTCCAAATTACGTCACCATCCTACAAGAGTGTCTTACATGAATAAATGACTGTTCCCACAGTCATGGCTTTAAACTCCATGCAAATGGATGTAGTATCATTCCTTTTAGTAACAGCAATGTTCCTGCTAAGAAGCACATCAAAGCAACACCTTAAGTACATACTCAGGGGTGATACACCTGGGCACACAGGTTTACACCTACCATACCTTAGATCACCATGTCTCCACAGTGATAAGAAGGACATGTTATCTTGCTCAGGTCATCAGTGAGGGCAGTGTCACCCAAAACAGTAGTAGTTATAACTTCCATGTACTCCTCCCTCATCAGGCCAACAGTTCAGTGCAGTGGCCATTTTGTTATGTACCTTTCCAAGCACCAGCAGCAATTGTAGAGACCACAAAGGTTCCTCTCAAGAGAAATTCAAGTCTTCAGCATCTCCTATGAGGATCGTCTGAAATCACTGTCACTTTAGTCTGTGTCATACTAACTACTCAGAGGTGATCTCTGCTTGCACAGGAGGTAATCTCTGATCCTGCTTTATTGGAAATACTGCATATCCGTAAGTTAAATGGTACATGGGTTAACTGCTGTAAACAAAATAACCTGGTATGTGATATTTATAAACATGCTGAAGGGACAGCTTTGTCTACCATAGTTTAACAGACCTTTGGAACAGACTCCAACTTAATGTCGAACAGAACTCCTCATTGGCCCTCTTCAGATGCAATATATACAATTAGATGGGTGACCATAATTTCACCATGGGTGTTCTGCCTGTGTCCCTCTTGGACAGAGGCAATAGGTGCTGATTGTGTAAATAATGGTAAGAACTTGGCTAGGACTGTAAGGGCCCTAGGGCCATTAGCCTACTAAATTCCAATGATCCTATGATCCCATAGGCTGATATAAAATGCTGTAACTAACATCTACACACACAAACTTGACTACAGTAAAAATAGTACTACTACCAATTTATGTTCACAGAACACTGCGCAGCACATACACACACCCACTTGGCTATAATAAGAGTAGAACCCCTCTCTATCTAGTCTTACACACTATATATCATAGCACTTAGTGCACATGCCACGGCTGAAATCTGACATTAACATCTCTTTAGGTACTCTTATGCTAGATGACATCAGCAGGCCTTGTGAAAGACAGGAATTTGGAGGCCTGTATCACCTGCTACACCCAAAACAGTGCAAACCCCTGCCTATTTGTAAGCCAGAGTGTTAATCATACTTGTTTTGCAGAGAGAAAAAAACTACACACACAGTGGGTTGGAGTGAGATTAAAACACCTATCTATCTAGTCTTACACACTACAGATCACAGTACTTAACACATGCACCCAGCTTAAGTCTGTCATTAAGATGGATGTAGGAAATCTTATGGTAGATGACATCAACAGGCCTTGTGGAGAACAGAAAAAGTGCAGAACCATTGCAGACTGGAAGTCAGTGGGGGATTCACACTTGTGTTGTAGGGAGATGCACATACACACACAAGTGGGCTGGAGCAACATTAGAACCCCTTCCTTTCTAGTCATACACAATAAAGATCATAGTACTTAATGCACATGGCACGGCTAAAATCTCTTTAAAGAAATGACTGTAGGCAAACTACTTGTAGAGGACAAAAACAAGGCCTGTGTTGAAAAGCATGTAATGCCTGCAGAGTGACATTGCTTCTTACTGTCATCTACATCTAGTAGCCTAGCAGTCAGATAGCTGTTTTTTATCCTAGCTATGCAGCAACAGTAGCCATTTTGGCCATATCTGTGTCTGTTTGCATTTGGCTGGGCAAGCCTGTGGGCAAAAACAATTTGCCCTGTCAGTGCGTGAGTAGACAACATTATACATGACACAACGTCTTCACCTGTTGATGTATGTTTGGTGACATGCAGCAGACACAGGGGGCTGTAAGTAAGTGCATTATCTACTGTTGAGCCCTTACTTTTGGTTATTTGACCAACATTATATATGTGTTGTAGTGCAGCTTTACTCACCATAATCTGGGTATATAGAGCAATACAGACAGACATACACACACATATATATACATGCACACACACACACACACACACACACACACACACACACACACACACACACACACACACACACACACACATATATATATATATATATATATATATATATATATATATATATATATATACATATTTATGTATATAACAGGGACATATGTGTGTGTGTGTGTGTGTGTGTGTGTGTGATATATATTTATCTAGATATATGGAGCGAGAGAGACAGAGATGTGTATGTGTATGTGTGTGTGTGTGTGTGTGTGTGTGTGTGTGTGTGTGTGCATATATAGAAAGATATAGTGAGAGAGATAGTGAGCGACAGACACGCACACACACATACACACACACATGCACACACACACACACGCACACACACACACACACACACATATATATGTATGTGTGTGTGTGTGTGTGTGTGTGTGTGTGTGTGTGTGTGTGTGTGTGTGTGTGTCATCTGGCTGTACTCCGGTGTGGGATTTTGAGTGTTACACAATATGACATCTGCCTCTGTTTCTATACTGCTGCACTTCACTCAAATTGGCTAAGATTTTCTAAAGTTGTCTTTTGTAACTAATATGTAAAACACGTTAATAACAGTACTGATATATATAAATATATATATTTGTATTTATCTATAGACATATATAGTTTTGTATATGTAATATTTTAAAAGTAATTCAGTGAGCAGCAACGGATTTGCACTCAGCTTAAGTGTATGAGTATGCCCAGTGGGATTTTTTGGCTAGTTATAAACTGACTCCAGCCCACATCTAGCTGTACTCCAGTCTGGGATTTTGAGTGTTACACAATATGACATCTGCCTCTGTTTCTATACTGCTGCACTTCACTCAAATTGGCTAAGATTTTCCAAAGTTGTCTTTTGTAACTAATACGTGAAACAGGTTAATAACAGTACTGACAGTCTGTAAAACACAACTTATTAATACCTCACATCCAAAAACAGTGGATATGTTTGAATTAGAACCACAAACACCACTGCACAAAGTATTTACTTTAGTGCTTTGAGCCACAGAAGCTCCTTAACAAATGAGGGGTCTTTCATCACACAATCACCTGCACAAATATGTACATTGTTAGTCCTCCATTACCTAAGACATACAATGTAATATCAGTTTCTATATTACTGTATTGAAACAGTGTGAAATGCTCATATACGACTGATGAGTTACTGTTACAGCCATTACAAGGGGACACTGTTTTCTTGGGGGGGGGGAATAACACCACATTTTGCTGGGATACACAGTAGTCTGAATATTATTTAACCCCACTCTCTAACATCTCCCTTGACTGATGTATCAGTAATCTATTGCAATAGGACTGCATGAATATTCCATGTATGAGGCCAACTGAATACAAATGGAAACATGATAGTAGAATGGGTATCTGTAGTCCCAGGTGGATGTCATTTCTGTTAACCTGGCCCTCTATAGTTACTTGAATAATGTACCAGGTCCATACATAAAATGACATATCATAATAGTCCTTTTGACTACTGTGTAGGTTACGGACTTACGTTGCAAATGCAGCAGTTGACACAACTATAGTTCAGGGATGACTCTGATGCAAGCATTGCACAGCCAATACATGGATAGGTACAGGATGTCTGAGTTGCCTGGCATCAATTTTAATATATGTATGTGAGTAGGAGTAAGGTGTCAGTCTCTATGTTGTCAGTGAATGTGCTATGCATTGTCTCTTAGCCAAAGTCAGGGCATACTGCATGCACATCTGCCTACATTAGACATAGATATTAGCAGGGGGCTCCTCCATTGTGGCTTTTTGTGACTGTGCCTGTGTTAACTTATGCACTGATGGGGGAGCATTGTATTCCTTCCTTTACTGATCTTGCTGCAACTGTTTCTGCAGGATCAGATTGTGTAGATTATGTAGCATAGCACATACTGTGAATATCAGTGCACATGTGGCTGGAATATAGTGCAGGGCTCCACCAAATATATCGAGGCACTGGAACCATAACTTCAGAAATCCAAACTCATGATCTGTGATGTTTCTAGCTTGTGCTTGTACCTCATTATGATGTTCTTCCATGTGTGTGTGTGTGTGTGTGTGTGTGTGTGTGTGTGTGTGTGTGTGTGTGTGTGCATTTCTGATGGGTGTCATCATAGGTCATGGAAGATTACCCTGGGCCTGAACACTCTTCTCCTTCTAGGCCTATGGTCAGCACCACCAGCAGCACTGACTCCAGCATCTAGCATATACAGATGTAGCATAGTTGCAGCAGCCCCTACCATTATCTCAGTTAAAATTCCCACTTCTCTACTCCAATACTACACAGTATTGAGGGGAAATCATAATGTAGGGAGTATATATATTTTATACAGTTGTGCTGTAGGTCCATCATGTGGGATTGGCTAATTATGATGCAATTCCCCTGGCTAGAATGTAATTAGCATGATTTAAAGGCCTAACTTTAGTGAGTGAGGTGGTGCTATGCATCATGCCTTGCAGCATAGCTTATACAAAGTAATAAATATTTATTTAATATATATGGTTTTAATGGATTGCTGCCTATGTCATCACTGTCACGTGGGTAGTCTGTTTGCATGAATCCATTAAGCTATGCACCACACCACCCAGCATAGTTTATACAAAAGCCAAAGTTATTCATTGAGTATATCTGATTTAAATTACTTGCTGCCTATGTCATCACTGTGACCTGGATGGTCTGTCTGGGACAATACAATAAGCTATGCAGTGCATCATGCAAACACATGCATTGGGAACTAAAAAATTCCTAAAAGTAATAAGACACACCCCCATGATGTTGTGATGCTGGTGCACTGGCCTAGTAATCAAGGAGCCTTAATCCTCACCACTAACACCAGTGAGGGGAATTCACACTGGGAAGGATAACAAGTACACGCACAGTAAAGTACAATTTCCCTTAAGAGCACACAGAGATCATGATCAGTCTGGGGCTGGTTTTCCCTTTGTCTCCAGATCCTAAATAAGACTCCCCACTGGCACAGCTATAGAGTGGAGGTCCTTAGGTCCCAAGCCAAGTCCTTCTAGCAATCTCTCTGTCCAACCAGTGCTTCATGTCCCTGCCCAAGTAGTTGACACACACACACACTTTGAGATATGAGTTATATACAAACACACAGACACTCCTGAGGAAGGCTGGCACAGGTTCTCCAGCTATGCCCCCTTCTCTTCAAACTCTAAGGTAGAAATCACTGCCACCAGGACCCTTACTTATCAGCTACTCTAAGGCCCTTCCCTAAGGGTGACCAATTTCACTTTGTAATATTACTGATATCCAAATAGTAAGTGCGACTGAGCAGCAAGACTATTGGAGTGGCTTTGTACAGCTGTCCTTTCTTTCTGTCCTTAAATTTATAACACAGTACTGCTTCACATTACAGCATTCTTGACACTTCTCTAGCTTCCCAGGCTAACAGAAACTCAGAATTTACATTTCTGTTTGTAATGTGCACCTGCAGGAGGCATGGCAATAAAATACATTATATATGTAAAATCTACCAATTAACTCTGGTCTCAAAACAATAGAAGGAATGTCTTAGCCCAGACATCTTGTCTCTGAGCTGTGAGATCAGACAGTCATAAAATGCTTGACTTATCAGCTTTCTTCCAGCAGAGTACACTGTGGTTGCATTTTTGAAGTTCAACATTTAACACAGTTTTCTTTGCATTTTAAGAGGACAAGCCATTGGATTATATTTATATTTACAATGACATAGAATTATCTACAGAATTCTATCTAGCTAGACTGGCTGCATTGCTTTTGAGGGTTAGGTCTATCTGAGTATAACATACCCCATTCTTGAGAGCCCATCTGATTTGGCTTTGCTAACCCCACTGCGATGCTACACTGACATATTATATGCTTGCAACCCTAGGCTCTATCTTAGCAACTTGCCATTTTGCCGGCTGGCTTAGTGTAACCATGTTAGGGGATTATGATCCATAACTACAGTGAATTTTCTTGCATACAGATAAGGCTGAAGTTTCTGCAGTCCCCACACTATGGCTAGACATTCCTTTTTTACAGCTGCATAGCATTCCTCCCTGGGTTGAAGCCTATGATTGAGATAAACTACTGGATGCTCTTCTTCCTCTGAAAAAATCTGGTTAAGTACAGCCCCCACCCCATGGTTAGAAGCATCCACTTGCACAACAAATTATTTGTTGTAATCTGAACTGATTAACACAGGGGGGGGTCCTCCCAAAGCTTCTTTAAGCTTCTGGAATGCCTGATCACATGCTGTGGTCCACACTACCTTATCTGGACTGTTTTTCCTTGTCAGGTCTGTAAGAGGACAAACTATGGTACTATAACTGGGGACAAACTTTCTGTAGTACCCTGCTGTCCCTAAGAATACCCTCACCTGCTTTTTGGTAACATGTGCAGGCCATGCCTGAATGGCTTCTACTTTGGCAGGTCCTGGCCTGATCTTACCACTCCCCACTCTATGTCCCAATTAGGAGACCTTTGTCATACCCATCTGACATTTGCTGGGCTTAATGGTCAACCCTGCCCTCTGTAATCTGCCCATCGACTCCCTGACATGCTGAAGGTGCTCTTGTCAGGAATGGTTGTAGATGGCAATATCATCTAGGTAATCAAGGGCAAACCCTCCTGCTCCTGCTATGATATGATCTACCAGCCGCTGGAAAATTACATGGGCATTTTTCATCCCAAAGGGCATCTTTGTGAACTCATACAACCTAAAAGGAGTCACAAAGGCTGACCTCTCTCTAGCACTGGGAGTAAAGGGACCTGCCAGTAACCCTTGGTAAGATCAATGGTGGTAAGATACTTAGCCCCACCCTGCTGCTCTAGGGCCTCATCTGCCCTAGGCATGGGGTAAGCATTTGACTCTGTGTGACTATTTAATTTCTTGTAGTCCACAGAAAACCTGCCTGCTGCCATCCATCTTTGGCACCAGCACCACTGGGAAGATCCATGGACTGTTGGACTCTTGAATTACCCTAGTTCCAACATTTCCTGTATATCCTCCCTCAGAGTCTGTTTGGCTCTCTCGGGCACCCTATAAAGGGCCTGCCGAATAGGCCTTTGGGATCCTGTATCCATCTGGTGCTGCACCAGGTGGGTGCACCCTGGTTTCCCAGTGAACATGCCCCCAATCCTGTAACACTGCTTGAATTTCTCGGACGTGGGTGGAAGATAGCTGCTGGGACATTGCTATCCCTTCCACTGAGGTGTCAGTCTGAGTCTCACTGAGGAGATCAATCACCAAATCTCTTTCAGACTTCTCCTGCAATCCACTGCAAATACTCAGCACAAGCGTCTCCCTATCATGGTAAGGTTTCATCATGTTAATATGGTACAATTTGTGCCCCTGCCTCCTGCCTAACAGTTCTACCATGCAGATAACATCACTTACCTTTCCTATCACCTTTTGGGTCCCTCCCAGGCTGCTTGCATCTTGTTGTGTCTGACAGGAATGAGAACCATTACCTGCTGCCCTACAGCATACTCTCTAGCTTGAGCATTCCTGTCATACCAGACCTTCTTCTGCTGTTGGGCTTCTGCCAGGTTCTCCTGGGCCAAGCCCATGAGTTCCTTGAGACTTGTTCTGAGGTTTTGGACTTATGCCACAACAGACTCCTTGTGAGATTCACACTCACCTTCAAACTCATCATGAATGAAATCTAGAGGTTCCCCTCATAGTATGCCCATACAGCAACTCAAAGGGTGGAAACCCTGTGGATTCCTTGGGAACCTCTTTGTAATAAAACAACAGATGGGGCAAATATTTGTCCCACTCCCTTAAACTTGTCTGCAAATGCCAGTAGCATAGACTTGATTGTAGAGTTTAATGTCTCAACAAGACCATTAGTCTGGGGATGGTAGTGGGTGGTCTTCAGTTGATTCACCTCACAAGTGCTTCCACAGACAGGCCAGCAGGTCTGACATGAAATTGGTACCTCTGTCAGTCAGTATTTCCTTTGGGAAACCATCCCTGTTGAAAACCTCTAACAAAGCATTTGCCACCTTTTCTGACTCAATGGAGGACAAAGCCACTGCCTCAGGGTATCTTGTAGCATAATCTACTACCACTAGGATATAATTTTTCCCTGTGGAACTTGGGGTACTCAGAGGCCCCACAATATCCATAGCTACCCTTTGAAATGGCTCCTCAATCACAGGCAAAGGCATGAAAGGAGCTCTCACCTTGTCTCCTGCCTTGCCTACCTTTTTGACACTTCTCACAGGTCTTGCAGTACTCTGTTACATCTTTAGAAATTCCAGGTCAATAGATGTTCTGCATAGTACACCTTTTTGTATCTTATATGCCCATATGACCTGCAAATGGAATAGCATAGCCTATGGCTAGAAGCGCCAGATGGTATACTCTAGACACTACCAAGTGCTGCAACCTCTCACCTTCTAGCCCTCCCTCAGGGATCCACACTCTATACAGTAACCCTTTGTCCCAGTATACAGACTCCTCCTTCCTTTGAGAATCAGTTACCTCACTAGCTACCTGCCTCTGGCTTTGTAATGTAGGGTCTAAAAGCTGAGCCTGACTCATCTCTCTCTTTGTAACTCTTCCCAACTCCCCTTCTACAGGAAGTCTGGCATCCACTGACAGCAGTGCCTCACTGTCAGCCTGGGTACTACTACTCACCTCTTCCTTTGTAGTTACTCAGTCCAAGGGAACATCAGCACCCACAAGCAACTGTGGCTCATCTTCTGTCTCACTGCTACAGAGTAGCTCCCTCAATGAAATAACCACTTCACCAGTCCTGGGTGCAAATATGTGGTCTGACTGGGTCTCCCACAGGCTTCCAGACCCACATGCTTCTCTCCTAGCCTGACTGTGTGTAACTGCATAAGCACATGGTACTGCCTCATCAAAATCCTTCCCTATTAGGACACCTGCAAGATGGTAGTTTGGTACCCCTTTTGTCTCAAGACAACCTACTATTGGCATTTTGTACTTCCCACTTACTGGCTCCCTCACCTTTTATTCCTCACCTTGCCTCTTTGGACATCTGTATGCCACATGGCCCCACTGAGTGCATTCAAAGCATTTAACCCTAGGTCCTGGATGTGTACCTGGATTAGTGGCTTCCCCTGCTACTGGCAGATTCTGATGGGGCAGTTTGGGCTGCTTAACATGGGTTCCTTTAGACCCATGAGCAGTACTGGGGTTTCCTTTCCTGTGCAGGAATGCCCTGCTTGCTAGGTATAGGTCTCAATTCTTCCCCAAGTCATCTGAAGTAGCACATTGTCTAAGAGCTAACCAGATCCTCATATCCTCAAGCAAAATGCTACAGGCTTGTTCCCTCACCAAAAGGTCTTCCAGCCCTTCAAAAGTGGTGACCTGATATCCTCTCACCCACCGATGAAAATAAGTGCTCAGTTCAGCAACATATTCACACACACTTTCATCTGCCTTGCGTCTATGCTTATGAAACTTTTTTCTATAAATTTCAGGTGTTAGCTTACAAAATTCTAACAGACAATTCTTAACAGCAGTATAATCAAAAAGTTCATGATCAGAACGTTTAGACAACACAGTTACATCTTTACCATGGAGCAAGGGGGTCAGGAACCGTACCCAGAGCCTTTGGTCAACATCATACTGTTTACATACACTCTCAAACATATGAATGAAACTATCAAAATTATCCCCCTCTGTAAACTGCGGAAAACATTTACTGACCTTTTGTGATTCGGGGGTCCAGTTACTCCCTTCCCCATTACCTCCATGACTCTGGTGAAGAGTCAGCATCTCCTTTTCATCCTGTCTCTGCCTTTCCTTCTCCTCAGCTTCCAGTCATAGCAGTTTCTCATTCTTCTCTGCCTGCAGACATCTAAGTCTCTCTGCTGCTTCTATTTCTAAATGCCTGGCCTTCAACTCAAGTCTCTTTAGCTCCCGATGGATTTTTAAGTCCTCTGCAGAAAGGTTGATCTGTTCATTATCTGAGAGTTGTACATCTTCACTGCCAGTCTGATCATCCTCCTGATTGCTGTTTTCTGATGCAGCTGTGACAAAAGCTGCAATCATGTCTGCCTTAGTCAAGTTTCCATGCACCAGTCCCTTAGCCTGGCACATCTCAGCCAAATGGTTCCTTGTCAGCTTGCCATACTCCTTTGCTGACATGCTTGTCTGCTCTCCCTGACTAACTAAGCTAACAAACGAAATAAAACAATTGTGATCTGAACTCTGAATATCCACTGTGTGGCTGATTTAGAGTACAAACACACCTTCATAAATAACTGTACACAAGCTACAGGAATTCACTGTCCACACCACTACAAGCCAATTGCCAACCAATTAATATATGGTGTGGATATCCCACCAATGCCAACCAATTAATATGTGATGCCCAGGAATCAAGGAACCTCAATCCTCACCACTAACACCACTGAGGGGCATCCACATTTGGAAGGATAACAAGTACACACACGGTAAAGTACAATTTCCCTTAAGAGCACACAGAGATCACAGTCAGTCTGAGGCTGGTTTCTCCCTTTCTCTCCTGATCCTAAATAAGACTCCCCACTGGCACAGCTATAGAGTGGGTTCTTAGCCAGGGTCCCAAGCCAAGTCATCCTAGCACTCTCTCTCTCCAACCAGTGCTTTGTGTCCATGCCCAAGTAGCTGACACACACACTTTGAGATATGAGTTATATACAAACACACAGACACTCCAGGGGAAGGCTGGCACAGGTTCTTTAGCTATGCCCCCTTCTCTCCAGACTATAAGGCAGACATCACTGCCACCAGGACCCTTACTTATCAGCTACTCTAAGGCCCTACCCAAAGGGTGATCAATTTTACTGTGTAATATTACTGATATCCAAATAGTAAGTGTGACTGAGCAGCAAGACATTTGGAGTGGCTAAGTACAGTATCACTAAATACATGCAAGTACTCCAGAGCTTAAATTATCTCGACACAAAACAACCACTGTTAAAAGGTTTAAAATTATTTAATAATACATAATAAAAACACAAGACAAATCTACTCAATTCAACAAAGTGCTAGTCAAGAGTTCAGAAATCACAGGAAAATGCTTAAAATAATACTGTAGAATAGTCTGACATAAATATAGAAAACAACTAGACTAAATCGGACTAAATTCCTATCTAACTAAGAGGAATAACAGTTCTAAATAAACTTACATATAGAGCAAAGGCAGTGCTGGTGAGTGGTCAGTTCCGAATGCAAATGAAAATGCTGTCCTTTCTTTCTGTCCTTAAATTGACAGCACAGTACTGCTTCACATTATATCATTCTTGACACTTTTCTGGCTTCCCAGGCTAACAGAAACTCAGAATTTACATTTCTGTTTATATTGTGCACCTGCAGGAGACCAAGGCAATTAAAGATATATATGTAAAATCTAGCAATTAACTCTGGTCTCAAAACAATAGAAGGAATGTCTTAGCCTAGACATCTTGTCTCCGAGCTCTAAGATCAGTCATACAATGCTTGACTTATCAGCTTTCTTCCAGCAGAGTGCACTGTGGTTACATTTTTGAAGTTCAACATTTAACACAGTTTTCTTTACATTTTCAGAGGACAAGCCTGTGGATTATATTCATATTTGCAATGACATAGAATTATCTACAAAATTCTATTTAGCTAGGCTGGCAACCTTCACAGATATCATCCACATCCAGTGGGAATATCATCCTGTAGGAGCCTACACAAAGTGGATATGCAGACACAGTTGCTCCTTTTAGCAATTCAAGAAATCCACCTCCTTTGCATATATATCCATGCTGACAGCCTGATAACTATTTGATTCATAGTCATGTGAGGTGGGTAATCGCACAAATGCACCGTTATATGGACCTGGCACAAGGTCCTATGTTACATTTGTGAAAAATACATTATAAATGTTTTTTAACTTTTTTATTGTTTATTTTTCTGTTAAATTAAGCATGTTTGCACAATGTGGTGCAATGATCTTACATTTTCAAGGGTGTTATGTCCATATTTGTGGACTTTTACATCCCCTTCTCTCTGTGTAGACTTCTATATGCAGAAAAATTCTACGTACAATATGGACACTGACACAGAGTCTACATGAATTCCTTTCTGCTTGTTGGATTACTTCACCTGGCTCATTTGCATAAGATTCTCCTGCTTATGAGGAAATTTGCATTCCATGGAAGTTTCTCTGTTTGTGTGTGGTTGCTCCACTAAGCGATGCACACTGCATCTAAAAATGTTTGTGCTCACTAACGCATCACAGCGCAATGTGTACACAAAAAAAATTGTGCAGGATTTACTAAATTTTCCCCACTGTGTATCCACAAAGGAGAAAAAAAAATTATGTGATAATTTAGCTAGTGATAAAGCAAAAAATGTATTTTCCAGTTCTATAACTGTAAACCACTTCCTCTATGAGTTTAACCTAACTGCCATTTCTGGTGTACTAGGCACAACATGTTTTACCAGAGTGGTGCACATATTAACAACTCTCAGATTTAGTATTACTCTATAACTGATGATTTTTTCGTTACTGGCTAAATGGGTGAATTTGATGGACTTGACCCTTGCACTATGGTACCTTTCTCTCTCTAGTCTGAAATACATTTAGCATGCATACAATTAGCTTGTGTGATGGTGCTCATAGTTCTAATCTAGAAGTATGTACTTCTTTTGGATGTGAAGTATTACATTGTGTTTTACAGACTGTCAGTCTGTGTGTGGTGTAATATTATTAAACTCTGTCACATATTAATTACATCGGGCAACTTTAAAAATTTTTTGCAAATTTGAGTGAAGTGCAGCAGTTCAGAATCAGGTACAGATGTCATTTTGTGCAACACACAAAATCCAAAACTGGTGTACAGGTAAGTGTGGGCTGAAGTCAGTGTCTTCTTCTTCTTCTTCTTTCAGCTTTTCCCAGTTAGGGGTCACCACAGTGGATCACCTGTCCACTCATGATTGGCAATGGAGTTTGACGATGCCAAGTTGCCATCCCGGTGCCCAACCTTCCACAGAAGGCACACACATGCACACACTCACACCTAAGGCCAATTTAGAGTGTCCAATCCCCCTACAGCATATCTTTGGGATGTGGGAGGAAACCTTAGCTCTCAGAGGAAACCCACATGACCACAGGGAGGGCATGCAGACTCTGCACACAAGGCACCCCAGTCAAGGATTGAACCGGAGAACCTCTTGCTGTGAGGCAGCAACACTAACTGTTGCACGACCATGCCCTTCCATGCTGGAGTCAGTGTATAACTAATGAAAATCCCACTGGGCATGCTCATACACTTAGTTAAGTTGAGCACAATTCTGTTGCTCCTCATTCAAAACAAATTTGTATATATAGATATGTCTATAGATACATACATATATGTATACACATCTGTCTGTCGCTATCTCTCTCTCTCTCTCTCTCTCTCTCTCTATCTGTAGATATTACCTATCTCTGTATGTATATGTAAAAATATATGTGCACACACACACACACACACACACACACACACACACACACACACACACACACACATATATATATATGTGTATGCATATATATATATATATATATATATATATATATATATACACACACACATATATAAACGGGTCTACTTCACATGACTGAAATTTCATTTGACTGACTTTCATTTGACCAAGACCAAAATACCTAACTTTCAAAATACTGAAAACTCACTTGATTGAAGTTCATAATACTGAAACCTTACAATGCTAAATTTCAAAATACTAACTAATAAATGATAGACACACTTACAACACCATTAACTAACTCTTTCCAGAACTTAAAAACTACTTATGTACCCTCTTAACAGAAAATGGATGGTATAAAATGAAACTAGTTGGTGGGATATGCCTCCCACACTCCCCAGTATGGGGGGCTGCGCACTCCACACCCCCCTAACTATATATACTAACTCCAGGATTAGATTACAGTGAGGAAAAGGACATATCACGTTTACTTACTTTACAGTAGTCTACATGACATGCTGCCACTACTGCTGGGAATGCACAAAACATCAGCCATATTACTTAAGGCACTTCCCATAAAAATGTAAGCAGACATACCCACATTTACAAACACTACAAGACTACTTTCTAGGTGACTACCAGTATTCTGACAATCAGCACTATAAGGTACAGTAATTCTCTTTATCACAAGCAAGTCACAGGAGAAAAGGAATGTCTGTGGGTTACAATTCATTATAATGAGTTTCAGTCAAGTGATTTTTCAGTATTTTGAAAATTCAATATTATGGTCTAAGTCAAATAGGGGCAGCCACAGTGGTGCAGCGGTTAGCATTACCACCTCACAACAAGAGGTTCTCTGGTTCGATCCTTGGCTGGGGTGCCTTCTGTGCAGAGTCTGCATGTCCTACCTGTGGTCGCGTGGGTTTCCTCCGGGTTCTCTGTTTTCCTCCCACATCCCAAAGTAGGTGGATTGAACACTCTAAATTGGCCCTAGGTGTGAGAGCGTGCATGCATGTGCCTTCTGTGGAAGGTTGGGCACTAGGCTGACAACTCAACACTATAAAACTCCACTGCCAATCATGAGCAGACAGGTGATCCGCTGTGGCTTCCCCTAATTGGGAAAAGCAGAAAGAAGACAAAGAAGATGTTCTCGGTCAAATGAAATTCAGTCAAATTAAATTTTAGTCATATGAAGTAGACCCATATAAACACATATATCCCTGTCTCTCCCCATATATCTACATAACACACACACACACACACACACACACACACACACACACACACACACACACGCACACACACACACACACGCACACACACACACACACACACATATAATATATATATATATATATATATATATATATATATATATATATATATCATACACACACACACACACACACACACACACACACACACACACACACACACACCCCTACATTTATATATATGTCCCTGTTATATACATAAATATATATGTTTAAATGTGTGTGTATGTCTGTATTGTCCTACATATCCTGATAATGGTGAGTAAAGCTGCACTATGACACATATATAATGTTACTCAAAGGACCAAAAGTAAGAGCTCAACAGTAGATAATGCCCTTACTTACAGCCCCAGTGCCTGCTGGATGTCACCACACACACACTAACAGCTGAACAAGTGGTGTAATATATAATGTTGTCTATGCACACATTGACAGGGCACATTGTACTTGCCCACAGGCTTGCCCACCCAAATGCAAACAGACACATATGGCCAAAATGGCAACTGGAGCCACATAGCTAGGATATAAACACAGTTATCTGACTGTTAGGCTACTAGACGCAGATAGCAATATGAAGAAATCTCACTCTGCAGGCCACAGATGCTGTTCAACACAAGCTTAATTTATGTAATCCACAAGTAGTTCACCTGCAGTCATGTATAAAAGCCATGGTGCATGCGATAAGTGCTGTGATCTGTAGTGTATAAAATTAGATATATAGGCATTCTAATCTTACTCCAGGCCACTTGGTGTGTGTGTGTGTGTGTGTGTGTGTGTGTGTGTGTGTGTGTGTGTGTGTGTGAGAGCGCACATATGTGTGTGTGTGTGTGTGTGTGTGTGTGTGTGTGTGTGTGTGTGTGTGTGTGCATCTCTCTGTAAAACAGCAGGGCATCTCTAATTGACTACCAAATTGCAATTGTTATGCACTTTGTGGCACCTGCAGTTGATACTGGCCTCCGAACTCCTGTCTTCCACAAGGCCTGCTGATGTCATGTACCTTAAGACTATCAATTGTTATTCCAGTGTCAGACTTCAGATGTGGTGTGTGTGATAAGTACTGTGTAGTATGCAAGACTAGATAGGTAGGGATTCTAATCTTACTTCAGGCCACTTGGAGTGTGGGTGTATCTCCGTACAAAATATATATGATCACCACACTGACCTACATGTAGGGTTTTGCAGTATTTTGGTTGTAGCAGGTGGCATAGGCCTCCAAATGCCTGACCACAAGGCCTGCTGATTTCATCTAGCATAAGATTACTTAAAGAGATGCTAAGAGCAGATTTGAGGTATGGAATGTGCTTTAAGTACTGTGAACTGTAATGTGTGCTATTAGATAGGTAAGGGTTCTAATCTACTTGCAGCCAACTTGGAGTTTGCATGTGCTGTGCAGTATTCTATAACCATTAGTTGGTAGTGGTGCTATTCTTAATGTAGCCAAGTTTGTGTGTGTGTGGATGTTATAGCATTTTACATCAGCATATGGAATCATAAAATCAATGAATCTTACTAGCCTAATGGCTCTACAACTCTTACAATCCTACCCAAGTTCTTATCCTTATTTACATGATCAGCATGTATTGCCCCTTTCCAAGAGGGACACAGGCAGAAGCCCTGTGGTGAAATGGCAGTCACCCAGGCAATCATACAGATTGCATCTGACTAGGGTCAATCAGGAGCTCTGTTTGACATTAGGTGTGAGTATGAGTCAAATATTTGTTAACGTCTGGTAGACATATCTCTCTTACCAGCATGAATCAGTAATGCTATAGACCAGGTTAATTTCCTTACAGTGAGTAAGCCATGTACCATTCCACCTACAGATATGCAGAATTTCCAATAAAGCAGGGTCAGGCATTGCCCCATATACAAGGCAGAGATCACCTCTGAGTAGTCTATATGATACAGACTACAATGACAGTGATTTCAGACAATCCTCATAGGACAGATACTGAACACTTGAATTTCTCTTGTGTGGAACCTTTGAGGTATGTGCAATTGCCAGTAGTTCTTTAAAAGGTACATGACAAAATGGCCACTGAACTCAAATATTGGCCTGCTGAGGTAAGAACATATTGAGATTATAACTACATAATTTTCAGGTGACAGTGCCCTCATTTATGACATGAGCAAGATATAATTCCATTCTTACCACTGGGGAGACATGGTGATCTAAGGTAAATTAGGTGTAAACCTGTATGACCAGCCCTGTGTACCCAGGTCTATCACCCCTGAGTATACACATCAGGTGTTGCTACTGATGTGCTACTTATCGGGAACATTGTTGCTACCAATGGAAATGATATTGCATACATATTTGCATGGAGTTTACAGCCATGAGTATGTCAAAAGTCATTTGTTCATGAAGTCCCTCTTGGAGGATATTGACATAACTTGGAGATTCTATGATCCCCCACAGTTTTCAGCATCAACCAACCTTGTCAGCCACAGACATTCACTTTGTAGTTGTACTTTGGTTAAATGGATTCCAAGAAGTAGAGGACCCAGGACTGAGCTCTGTGAATACCACTGTTTACAGATCAGCTGTTGGAGGTGGATTCCTCTATTTTGAGTATGTGTTCTATCAATGAGCCACTTAGTGAGCCCTATAATCATATTACTGTTGATGTCTACTTGGGTGATTTTTGTCAATGATGCCTGAGTGAGGAATAGTGTCACATGGCTTGGTTAAGTCCAAGGGGTTGTATGCTCAGATATTCCCTCATCCAGGTCCTTGGTGACTACCTCATACATGTCCACCAGGTTTGACAGCCATGGTCTTTCTTTCAGAAAACCAAACTGTGTTTGATCAACTGTTTTCAGAGTACATATATCTTTGCTAATCGGGTCAGTGATGATTTGCCCCATTGGCTTACAGATATGGCTACTCAGGTTAACAGATCTATAGTTCCTGTGGTTGGTGTATGCACCATCTCTGTGCAAGGGGATAACAGTTGCTATTTTCCAGTCAGCTGGGATGCAGCTGGTGGTTACACTATGATTGGAAGGAGTTCCCAATGGTGTTAGTAATCCTTGTTGGATCCCATGTAGGATGCCGCCTGGGACATTAGCAGGTCCAATAGATGCTGTGTTTCCTCCTTGCAGAGGCCATTTATGACCTGCTCTGTAGATATAGAAGGTATGGGACAGGTTGTAGGGATGTCATGTGGTAAGTGTAGTGGGGACAGGGGAGTAAAGTTGTCACAGAACCTGTCAGACAATAGGTTTGCTATGACTACAGACTCATTATACGTGGTATCATTAAGTATGAGTTCAACAATTTGGGCCTTTACTTTTAGGTTAAACATGTAACTACACTATGCGTTGTGGTCATCCTTTGTAAAGGAGGCTCATTTTGTCACATACTTTTTTGCAGGACATCACAACAACACTATTTGCTTGTTTTAGCTGAGAAGGGTGTGCTTCCATTTTAAGGGGGTTCCCTCACTCCAACTGTCACACAACAATGTCCACCTCTTATTGTCCAGCCTGCAAATGGCAGGTGTCCATCAGGCAGGTTTTCTGTGCCATGAGGAGCTTGTTTTCCTCCTGTCAGGTACAGCTGAGTCTATGCAGTTGTACCAGGTGCTTGCATAAAGGAGTAGTGTAGACCTTGGCAAACTTGCCTGTCCCATTTGAGAGGGGAGGTGCAGTAAAGCTATTTATACCATGCCACAGGAGGTTATAATTTGCTTTGTTGAACTTTATTACTGTATTTACTACAGGGAGGGGTGTAGGTGTGATATTTACATTTAATGAGACCATTTTGTGGTCAGATCTCACCTGGTAGGACCTCACAGTGGAGGGCCTGCAGTGGTCACCCATATTGGTAAGCACCTGATGCAGTACATTGGCTCCCCTTGTGGGGATGTCACACCACTGGTCCAGGGCATTGTAGTTAAGGATGTGGACTAACCTTTGGGCAAGTGAGCTTAAGCATGACTAAATGACACAGTTGGTGGGTAGTTAAAGTCACCCCAAATTATAGTGTTGTGATGCATCTTGATAGATACAAGTGAATTAAAAATAAGCACAATAGGTGTCCTGATTCATGGAGTTGCTCCTTCAGCTGGTAATGGCTTGATTAGGTTCTTTTCCAGCAGTGAATAGCGCCTGCAGTGTCTCCAGGGAATCCACACTGTTTAACCAATCTGGATATGTATCTATCTTGAATCAATATGTATTCACCACCTGCATGACCTTGCAAACTTTCAGTTTGAAGTCTCAACATGTGGAAGGACGTGTAGCCTGGTATTGCTGTGGTGCTGTTCACAACCTTGATCCAGGTGTTTGTGATTGTGCAAATGTCTGCATATTCCAAGGTGGGGACATCTTCCAGTGAGTTGAGTTTCATGTTAGCATTCCTAGCATATAGCAGCATAACTGTGATGTTGCATGAAAATGACTTTTTCTCACTGGAACATTTTCCCTTGAGACAGCGTCTGTAACATGCATTATGGGAATGTCAGCAGCCTTGGCCAGTACATAAAATCCTGGGGGTGACAGATGAAGACCACCTCTGGCAAAGCTTCAAGGTCTGTTGAGCAAGTCATCCTAGGCTGACATGTAGTGGATCCCCTTACAATGACACTGCACACTAAGGCAATTATTGACTTTAGTCATTTTCATTGTGTATTGAGTCATCATTCTAGGTGAAGGTGAAATGCAGCTGAAGGCTATAAGCATACCCACCGGAGACACAGAGCCTCTAAGCAGAGTCATGTCTCTGCATACAGTCCAGTGATGTATGTCTCAAGTTGTACACACCAACAAGAACTATGATGTCATCATAACATTACTTGATTTTGACAGACTTGCATGCATGTGTGGTATGGGGTATCCTGGCACCATACAGGCAGCTAACTGTGACCATTCACGTATGCGGCCTAGTGAGAGGGAAATCAATGTGTCTCATGATATAATCACCTATGAATAATAGGTTTGATTTTGTGTTTTGCTTCAGGTGTTTGACTGGTGAGACAGTGGTGCATGAGCTACTATGTGTACTGTGTTCTACAGAGGTATGAATGTGTGTAGTGAGCTTGGATTTGGGATTCTGAGGTGTCTGCAGTTTGTGCAAGTGTCTGGTAAGGAGCTCCACACATGCAGGTGTGTGTGATGTGGGTGTGGGGGGAGCAGGAAATGAGGTGTGCACATTGGCAAGATGCTCATTGTCATATATACTGGCTGGTGTGTGAGACAGCATGGAATCAAGGTATGTAATTTAGTCACATCTCTCACATGTTCTGTTTGTGTAGCATAGTAGGGGGTGGGGACACTTTCCACATCTCATCAACAGTATTGATAATGCCATTAGCAATAGAGTCTTGCTTGTGTGTACGTCACAGTAGGCCATCATTAGGCAGTGTCGTGACAGATGCTGAAATGTGACATGTTATCACTTGTATGTAGGTCCCCTAAGGTAACACAGCACCTGACAGTGTTCCATAACATGCTTGAATGATTACAATGCTCTGCCAGGCATGTGGCCCTTGAATTAACCATACTCCTGTTATTAGGCATGGTTGCAATAGTATCCCTACAAATGTGACACTATGCAACTCCAGCAAATTTAGGGTCATAATGCTACACCCTTGGGGTTGGCAGCCTCAAACACACTATCTGTAGGCACTCCTTGCAATGAAGATGTGGATATCCGTGCATGCACAGAGAACTTGTTCAACTTTACAGTCATTACTTTGGCCTTGCAAGTCTACAATGCCTGTCAAGTAACCTGACAGCAAACTGGATGTTATGTGACATCATGCGGAAACACAGACATGTGTTCCAGATACATAAACAATATGACATACCTAGGACATGTGGGAGGTAGACACACTTTGGCTAAAGGTGGCAACTACTCTGCAGTAGGCCTCAGATCCATGTCACGCAGATGTCCACCATTAAGCTGTTGAAGGTCAGGCTCCATGAATTGCTGTGAACTTTTCACCAAACAAGGATCACTGCGACTGTGGTGCTTGTTCAAGCAACCTCGGGCATCTATGTCACCGGACATTGAACATTATATTGTGACGCTGCAACTGTGCTCCTAATCAACATCTGGTCAGTACCCTAGTGAAATCCTAACAACCTCAGAACACAAGGCATAACACATGCAAAAGTCAAATGATTGCTCTGGTTGCTAATCAAGGCATCTAACTGGAAAAGGATTTATCAAGCCTACAGAGCCTTGCATGACATCAGACAACTACATGGATGAACAGACAGGCTGTGGCCTGATTCTCATTATGAGCTTGGTTCTAACATTTTGCTTCTGCTGAGAGAAAATGTATAGGTGCATGGTATCCCAAGAGAGATTTATCAAGCCTACAGTGCCTTGCGTGACATCAGACAACTACATGGATGGACAGACAGGCTGTGGCCTGATTCTCATTATGATCTTGGTTCTAACATTTTGCTTCTGCTGAGAGAAAATGTATAGGTGCATGGTATCCTAAGAGAGAGCGTTTGTGGTGAGACCAGCATTAGTAGTAGCCAGGCACCAGCAATTCAGGGGACTCCCCTGTTTTCAGCATTCTTCACAAGGTAATTGTGTCTATTCAGTACACACTGCTTGAATAGTGTCCAACTGCAGAGTAACTGTGTACAAACTCCCTCCTTATCTTCAAAAGGTGTAAATATTAATTTACCCTCCATTGTTTTCCTGTGCTCTGTACAGACACAGACACCTTGGATGACTATTTTCTTGGAAACGATGATGGAATTAACTGCAATACTTAGCTGCACACAAGACAACTAGCATGCAGTGCTGACAAGCACTGTCCCCAGATGTCTCGGTAGTCTGATATTTAAAGCCATAAAAAGTTATCATGGAAATAATCAGTAACAATGTAGTACACCTACAGACACTGAACCAAACCCAGTTTGTTTTCGTCAAGGGCAGATCATGCCTACCCAAACCAGTGGACCTCACTGAGTGTTAAACTATGCAATGGATAAGGGGGAAATGACTCAGTCCACCTACCATGGCCTGACAAGGCCTTTGACAATATTATGCCATCACTCATTGCTGAAAAACTGTAGAGTTTATTTACAAACTAGTACATTAGCCAGTGGATAGCCATGTGTCTGACAGTAATTATCTGAGAAGATAGCATTGAGCAGTTCATCACTACAATGTGGTCAGTCAACAGTGGACTTCCCTCACAAATCATTCCTGGGACTAACCCTTCTAGCCATTTCCTTCTTTGCAGTCATGGCCACTGTCAGTAACCTCTGACTGCCTACATCTGCAGATGATTGCAAATTAGGAGATGTCACTGAATCACACACCGAACCAACGGTTATCCAGGATGGGCTAACATGCACATTCAGTTGTTGTCAGAGCCATTGACAAATACTAAATGCCAAAGAATGCACAGTACTGTCCTTTTGGAAGTCAGCCACCCCTGGAAAATATTGTATTGTCCACACACCTCCAACAGCTGACCCATTAGTCAGAGACTTATGGACACAGAGAGTAATCTTGCCTTTGACATTCACTGGTAGGTAAGATATGGGGATTCAGTCAGTGTTGTCCAATCTATAGAGAAAGGTATGGCATGTAAATCCCAGACTGTCATTGCTACACTGTATTTGGCACTCATCACAATTGTCATTGAGAGCAATGGCACATTTGGTATGTAACTACACAGGCATATCTGACAACTGTAACAGCCATAGTGTACATAGCATGTCATATGCAGACAGTGTCAAGGCCATAACTGTGTATTCTGTGTCCTACATGCTTTGGAGAGGAGGTGTATGGCTGCCATACAGGGAGGTGTCAGATCTCACTGTCTACCTCCTGTATATCCAAGAAAGGACTAGCATGAGAATTTCCTGTTCTACACACCTACACCTTGACAGTGGTATAAATAAGACAAGCTGGAGAGACAGATAGGTAACCCAGACACTACACCCTATATGTAACAGGAGCTCCATCCATGTGAAGCACACTTCCGCTTTAACATACATCATGTGCAAGTGACACAATTGGATGTGGAACAAGACAATCATAACTGGTTTGGAGAAATGTCTGTAAAGGACACATGGAAATTGTAGATGGTTCATCTCCTTCACTACAGGTTATAGATGTGTCAGCTCCCAAACCCTGCTTACACTTATCAAGGGAACCAGATCTTGTCAGAGATTAGAGATGCATGACTAGGCTGAAAGATGCCATTGTGCTTGTTAGCCTGTAATACACATATGAACCTATGGAGCCTTCATCTATACTGCTTTCCCTTTCTGAAGACATTTTGCATCTGTGCTGACATTCCATCCAGTGCTTTGATGTTGATGGGTTTATTGTAGCTGTGTACCCATAGATGTGTCCTACACAATCCTGAAACTGAAACATAAACAGTTCCATGAGGCACATTTCATTGTGTAAGCATACAGCCATTACAACATTATCCAATGCAATGTACATAGAATAATGTGGTTTACTCATTACAGATGGCAGCATACAAATATCTGTCAGTGACCAGTACAAGTGGCATATCAAAGACAACAATGAATAAAACAAGTACATAGCAATTTAGATAGTCATCCTATGTATCAGACACATAGCTTCATTTCCTGCATCAATGACAAGGATGAGAGGGATGCGGCACAGGGATCATCACTTGCACAGGGTGTTGTGTGGGGTGCAGGAGGCCTAAGTTGACCCAATAGGTTGGCAAGCATGTGTGTGAGTCAGGAAGGGAAGCAGGCAATATGCACCATGGAAATGTGGAGTGTGTGTCTGTAGGTGATCTGATTGTGACAGTGGTGTGTGAGTGCCTACGTGAACACAGTCAAGCTCAGTGCTAGCCCTAAGTGTCTGTATGTTGGACATCTTTGAGTGGTGCATGATGGAGCTGAGAGCTCATCTCCACCCCCAATCATGGGGCTTTGACAGGAGTTGCACTGGCACCTCCATGCCCAGGATCAGAAGCGGGGCTACTACCTGATGTTGACTGCTGTCTGCTGGGACCATGTCCTCTATGGGAACACCCAGGACCATGAGCCCATGGCCTGCCATGTCTTGGTGTAGACAGCAAACTCCCTTCTGGAGTTCTGGATGTATTGCCACTATAGGAGCGTAATTGTGCATGGCCACGTGGAGTCTTAGCAGATGTAGTTGCTGAACTACATCCATGAGTCTGATGCTGAACTCCAACCAGATGTTCCATCACAGACAATGTGCATTCTGTCTCAGACCAGTGTCTTTCCACTGAATCAGTCAACTGATCCAGAGTATTAGCAACAGGGTAGAGGCAGTCACAGATGTCAGACTGTGCTACATCCATAACCCTAAGCATTTATCTGGAGTTCCTTTTGGAACTTGTCTGTGCCTCCATGATGGCCTGAAACATACAGTGAGTCACATGTGATGAGAAACCTGCAAGAAGTAGTGGAGGGATAGTAGGTCTCCTATGACCACCCCTATCAATCCACCTGTGTGTATCTTCACCATCTCTTTAGCTATGCCATTATCGACACTCACTGCAGCCATAGTAGCCACACTTTCCTGTTCAATATCCTCACCTTCTGACTGTCCAATATCTGTAGCCTCAGGGGACTGGGTATGCATAGGCATACTGACTGTGTAGGGTGATAATGAGGGCAGAAGAGGGATGTAAACCTCTGTGCAACCACCAACTGTGCTTCACTTTGGCCACTGTCATCATCAGAGACTGAAGAGACACTGACACCATGTTGTGAAGGGGGCAGAGACCAACTCCCCCTGGTCACCTGTGATAAAAAAGGAAAATAAGTATATTAATACCTGCATTCTTATGCTCTGCAGTACTATGTTGCAATATATGTTAAGCTGTATACACTGTTGTCACTATTACAGACTTGTTTAACCCCAACCTCATATAATAGGACATGAGGACATTATTTTGTAACAAAAGTCTGCAGTTACTTGTAAATAAAAGCTCTTTAAGTAAGAATCTCATGAGCAACAATGATGTACACTGTTGACATTTGGCAAAACTCTGCACAGTTGACACATATGGCAATCTGTAATGCCCTGACAATACTGTCAAATATATCAGTGTGATCACACCTTGAAGGTATAGGTATGAGCCTAATCTGTGTACAGTCAGAAACTATCTGCATAGTTGACAGTCATGCAGACAGTACATCAATCCAGCCAGCAGGCCTGGAATGACACGTTATTGAATACATTGCACTAAATCTACAGCTCTAACAAAACAGTGTTGTGCTTACCAGGAGAAGGAGCATGGCCTCGTCCGATTCCTGATGGTCCTGTGAAAATTTGAAGGAGGAGTAATATAAACAGCACCACACATTGCACTATAACAGGATAATGCATCCAAATATCTCACATTTACAGTATCTACTATGTTAATTGGTATGTTGGTCACAATCTGAGCATGAGATTCAAACTGTTGCTAGCCCCCCCCAAAAAAAACAACACCTGACATCCACATAAAACTATGTACACCCTGACACACTGGATGCTACAATATTCCAATTCTGATCCAACTAGGCATATCTGGATATTCCTCTTGTACTGAAACGGTGACATCCCCATCCATGACATACTGTGTGATGGATACCTGGGTTCCTAGGTTTACCACGAATTCCCCAGTGGCTGACAGTGGTTGTTCTGCTTCAGGACCTCCAACAGTGACAGCACAATCCCTGGCCATATCCACTGCTCTTCTGCATGTGGAATGGATCATATCAGTGGCACAGTGTCACACCAGCTTATGTCCTGCTCTGTTGACCAATAGCATTCACATGCAGACCAGATTAGCCCACAATGCTGCCTGCTCTTCACTGTTTACTCTTCCCCCGGAAAGCAGGAGTTGATGGTGTTGATGCAAGGCCTCCAGGATTATGTCATTTTCAGCATCAGTAAAAGGGGCCCAGTGTTGGGGATGCATATTTCCTGAAAGACAACAAAATGAGAACATATATCAGGATCACATATATGGGAGTACAGTATGTAGAGATACAGCAATAAAGGAAGGCTAGCACTATTCACTGACTGATTACACATCTCATATTCAACAGTGTACAAACATACAAAGGGTGTGGATGCAACTAGGATAGTAGCAATAGTCAGCTATTCCTGTTTGTGCCATCACAGATACTGATGTATGATCACACACCCAGTGCAGGAGTCCATTGTAGTGTGGCCCCTAGGAGTAAACCCCTTATAATATATAAAAACAACACTGCCAAACAAATAACAGTGTACTATTACAACTGCTATCAAGGTAAATTTCCAGGAGACTGGTGTACCTAATTAACACAAAGCATTCTACCCTAACTGTACTCTAGTTCCTCTGTAGGTGTAACACATCTGGAGATCAATGACATGTCATCAGTACAGTCCTAAGACAGGGTTAATGATGTAATCCCCTTTCCCACTATGTATATTCAAACATATGCATCATGTTGGAAACAAAATGGTTACATAGTTGATGGAGTATAATATTCCTCTGTTGAAAGGTACCAATGTATAAATGTTGTGGCAATGAGTTCACCATGCAAGTAACTGTCATACACAATGGTTCCCCTAGCTAGATGTTTGCCTTTTTAACATGGTTCTCATTAACAAGTGATTGCCTCTGAAGCAATCTGTGCTTCTAAAATGTTAATTGCAGCCTACACAGCTGATTTGCAGTATAATCAGCCAATCCCATGCAACCACTGAACAGGATATAAGGACTTAATGTAGATCATCACTCCTTTTTCATATGTTGGGGTAGAAAGTACTGAGGTAAAGATACTACATCATTGCATAGATAATGTCTGTAGCAGTTATGTATGTACATACAGATGTGTGTGCTACAGGCTGAAGCTGATGCTGATGCTGTTGGCAATTGGGATAGGGAGAGAAGGTGAAAATTTTAAAGGACAACAAGCTTTAATAGTAATTGTGGGACCTGTGGCAGCCTTGTTGTATAGGCAGGGCCAAATTAAGGGAACCCATCCCACTGGAAATTAAGTTATGTGTTTAAGGTAAGTATGTTAGGCAAAGGTATCACTAACAGAATAAAAGGCAAAATTCTTGGTGTGTCCTAGAAAATGGTAAGGGGTACATTAACCATTATGTCACAGAGCTGGACAACTACCAAGTCAAGTGTTATGTCATGGTGGTCCCCTGTTATGTGTGTGTTGGCAACCCTTGCGTTTAGCCCTACCTCCATATATGCATGTTACTTGTGCGGCTGTGGCTGTCTGTAATACCACTAGCAAATCAATGTCAGCTGCAGTCTGATATTACTGGGCCACAATTTTAGTGCATACTTTGAAATCCTCTGGGAATTCAGGCTAATGCATGACCTGACTTTCTCTTCACTTTTAGTGCTGTAATAGGAGTAGTTAAAACAGATCATATCTGTAGTCCTTTGATTTCTATTATTTAGAAGCAGACATTCAATCTGTACTGCTTTGGGTGGATAGTTAGGTGATGAGATAGTCATAGATATCACAATTTATAATGCTGATGTCCACATATATACATTTTCAATGCTAGATGCAATTGTAGTTGAGCCCAGGACCATGTGAACTAAACATTAATGTTCTCACTGTATTTTACAGGCTGAGCTACAGAGTCACTGTTATAGGTGGTATATGTTTATATGTTGAAGATATAATTTCACAGTCATTTGCTGTTACATACCTCACTTACATCTATTATTATGTGTATGGCTTTAGAGTGTTGTGTTTGTCTACCAGACTCCCAGTTAAAATCCTATTTTTCTACTAATGTTTTAGCAAGTGCATTTTTATATGTTGTAGATATAATTGCAGAGTTACCTGCTATTAGATACCTCCCTTACATCTATTCTTATGTATATGGCTTTATAGTGATGTGTTTCTTTACTAGAGTCCCAATTGCCGTACTATTTTCTATTAATCTCCTAGCTGACTTGCACAATGCGGCGCAATGCGCATCATCACATAAACATACTTAATGATGGGAACCTGAGTATTACTATGTTTTGATTAAAGGAGCTGTGGTAATTAACAGCTGTGTGGCTTGTTGTGTTGATCCACTGTTCTGCAGGTGCGATGGTCCTGGGTTTGAAATAGGGTGTAGTTGTACTTTTTGAACATGATTAATATTTTTTTCAAAAGCATATATCAATGTAGTGCTATTTAGCATAGCTAAGTGATGCGTCATACCACTCCACATCGTGAAAAAGATCTTTAAAGAAAATAAAAATAGGGAGATAAGACAACGATGAAATGGGGTGCAAGCAGGGGGAAAACATAGTGAAAGGCAGGTAGGTATGTGTGGGAGGGGTGTAGGAAAGAACCATAGCTATCCATTTCTTGAACAGCAACAACTATGCACTTTCACAGATTTTTTAGCTGAATTTGGTCTGTCACCCTCAGAGAGGGTTGATGACAACATAAGCACCTTGTCAAGCCAATTGGACCAAATTAAGTGAGTTCAGTGGACACATGCAAAATGGAGAGCTGTGTATGGGCAGATATTGCTTTGTGGGACAGGTGCCCATTTTTTTAAGGTGAGAGTGGAATGTTGGGGAAGGGACATAAGTATGTGTGGAGGAGGTAAGTTGGGAAGTTGAGGATTCTTTTGCAGACAGATAAGACAGCAGACTGGATTGGTGTGTGACATAAGAGGGGGGTGATCACCTTGGTTGGGGAGGGTGTTGCGGAATCCAGTCTCACACATGTCAGATATGGTAACAGTGTGACTCAGGTTCTCAATCATGGGGTTGTCAGCACTGATGCTTCACTAATCCTGTGGAGGCAGTGGTTGATGCAGGAACCAAGGGGTGAGGCTTCCCCACCAGGATGCACAGCATGCTCTCCATCCAGCATAGGCATGCACCCAAAGTGTAGTGCAGAAACCCACCCACCATGCCTGGCATTCCTCACAGATGACATCATCACCTCCTCCACTTCCAGTCCCAGGGGGGCACCTGTTCATTTACTGAATGCTATCTACAGCATATTTCAGGGTAAATTATCTGAACTGAGGCATGGCAATCTGGGTACTCCACTACATGCATTTCTGAAATTTGTTGATGCATTACTCCTTAGTTAATATGTAACAGTTGACTGTTGTCGGATTAGAGCACACATGCAGTGAATACAGGAATAATGGACACCTATTAGTACTTATCAAAGCACAATCCTGTTTTAAACTTTATTGCTACTGTTCCTTAAAATCTGGCATTTAGACACATGTCTAGCTGTCCAGGACTTCAGTTACCTTACCCATATACCACGTTCCTTGACTGTGTGGAATGTACAGCATTATTTCAGACAAAATGAGCAGAACACATGGATAGCTGTGTAAGACTTCTGATAAGTAAGCCATATACCCTGTCCATTTATTGAGTGCAACCTACAGCATATTTCAGACAATGAGCAGACCAGAACAGTGACTCTTAATCTGGGTAGACCCCAACATTAACTGATGTTTGCAAGCTATACTACACAGTACTGCATGTTTACTTGCTTTAACTTGATTTACCATTTCAGATAGGCAGTCACATGTCTTAGGTATGTCATACCTAACTGTTACGACTGCAAACTTTGTAAATAATTTATTGTAAAATTATGTTATGCATTAAGTTATTACTTTGATGTTTTCCTACTTATCACATGATTGCCTCATCCTGGCCAGGTGCCTTGCATGAGGCTGGACATTCGAGCCCTCTCTTCTGCAGCTGTTGTAAAAGAAGCAAACCATTATGCTTACCAGTTTTGCACAGATTCAGCGTGTATATTTCTAAAGTAGTGCCAACTGTAATTACATATCTGTGGGATTTGCCCAGCCCTAGCTTCTTGGACCCAGATGTCCAAGGTTCCCCTCTTCCTACACCTCGGGTCATCATTGTGGTGACGACAATGCTCACCAGTGCTGGGGATAGCAAAAGCACTGGCAAGTTCCCTGGCCAACCAATCCCAGGCCTCAGACTTAAACTCTGAGCCCTGGTAATTGCCGAGCAGCAGCTAAGGTTCATAATCCTTTATCAGGAGTCCAGCAAAAACTCAAGACTCCTGCACTCCCCAACTCTGAGCCCAAAATGTACTCCCTGTCCAACAGCACCAGGCATATCAACAGCCAAGTGAAGACTCCAATAGATGCTGTGAAATTCCTGCCTCTTGGCCTTTATATAGGCTGTATTCCCACCCTTGCATGTCTTACTATAACTTTCAAAAAAGTCATGTCACTTAACATCATGCAAACTCACACAAGCTATTCAAGTGGAGCTTAGTATCGCCCAAATGATGTAGACCAATGACAATGTTTAAGCACAGCTTAGCATTAGTCAGCTTTCTAAATGTAACAGTTTTTTTTTAATTTTAAGTTAAACCAATGTTTCAGTCACCTGACAAATTTTCACAACAATAAATGTAAAAATGTATGATGGCTCAGGGCTCAAACCCAGGACCTACTACGCTGTAAGCCATGACTCAACCTATCCAGCCACTTGGACAGTAGTAGTATATCTTCACATATATTACTAAGATGCCTGTTAGTGCTGAGCAGCTTTGCTGAGCAGGTTTGCACATTGCTAAGCACAACAGAACTACAACAATTGAATACATCCGGTTTCTATTTTTATATGTCTAGTGGATGTCCACTGTAAGCACAGGTAAGCATTGCTAAGCACCATGCCGCACCAGGCAAATAAGCAGAAAAAAAATTACAATTGGTTACATCTGTTTTTTATTTTTAGACATTTATCAGATGTCTGCTGTATATGTATAAGCGCAGCTCAGCATTGCAATAGTTATTGTCTCTAATAGTATATTGTGCTGCTAACATATTTAGCTCATACATCCTGACTTTTAATTCATGAAAGATCAGATTAAGGTACACTCTTTTACGCCTTTTTGTAATATTTGTTCCACTAATAGTGGAAAGGCAGACTTCTTCCAAATACATATTCCATTTTAGAAGAAAATGCTACTTATGTTTTTCACTTCAGTTTCAGTAACAGTCAATGCTGTTTAAAAATCCAGACACAGCATCTGAGCACATGTGGATTTCCTTCTAATTCAGAGTTTAATCTTGACTATGATAAATCTAGTTTGAAACAAACAGACTGCATCATTTAAGATCCATCTGGAATTATTTTCTCTTATCCTCGAGTCTTTACAAGCCATATGGGCATCAAATTAACTACATAGATCAGCAATGCAATGGCTGCATCAGCCTAAACCTTGGGGAAAAATTGCTATCAGACAATGCAGAGAAAAAGAAGCATGTGCTTTACCTTGATCTGCAGCAGTGTGCTTCCAAGTGCTAATGTCTAGGAATAATTGAAGCTTGCATACTTAGTCAAGCTAAAGAAAAAGTAGCATGAAATATGTTTATTTCTTCAAATTTCAAAACCAAGTTATTGAACATTACCGTGCACCTCATTCTATAACAATCTATCTCATTTCACATGACAAACATTTGATATTGCAATGAAAATATTTAAATAAGAAGACATGCCTTCTTCAACGCAGGATTAAACACTCAATATATTGGCATAAGACAGAGTAAATATTTCACTGCCAGTACTTTTAATAAGCTTTGAAGTGTATACTTAACTTTCCATTTAAGTATTCCAGTATTTCTTCTCTAGAAGCAGGGTTATTACCAATAAACATTCAGTGAGTTTTTTCCTTTTTAAATCTACTGTGCAGTGTTCAACCGAATCTATGTGGCAAGTTCCCTGTGGCATACATTAAGCTTTGACAGTGTGTTGGCAGTCTCTTGTTAATGATGAATGACCATTCCTCAACAACCATATTGGTTATTCCCCCTGTGTGTATATGTTTTTGTTGTTACGTATTTGATTACTAAGTATGTGCAAGCCTCTAAAATTTTGAAATCATAAACCTTTGAGATAGAATATATAGAAAACTCAAAAATGTTCATCCACGTTTGTTCTTTACATTGATATACAAATTTAATCTGTGGAATAAATTGCTTAAAACATGCAGAACTCTGGGGCAAATTGTTTTTATTCTTATTTATATCCTAGAGTGGTATATAGGACTGTACAACACAGCAATATTTTAAATATATAATGATTTTCTAATGTAGAGAATCATCAATATTGATATAATTGCTGACAACACATCAATTTTACAACCAATAAACATAAAAAAAGTGAACCATGGCTGGTTATAAAAGTAAACATAAAATGTTTCCTTTTCTCATTAATAAAATCTGCATATATGCTTAACTTGGACACGGAGAAAGTACAACATTTCAAGAGTTTAAATGGGGGGGGGGGGCTTCACCTCCACATGCTCTCCAAAGTGGGGGATTCTCCATTCCAGAACCCCTTACTTATATATGTTAACTCCATGGATGCAAAACTGCAAAACCACAGGCAAAATGAAATAGGAAACATACAACTATAGTTAGATAAAAAGTCAAACTGACAAACTTTGATATCAATAGACTTAAGATTTCACTGAATCTGTCTGCCAGCAGGTTGGCTATATCTGCAGCATTTGTGCATGTGGTGTCCTTGACCACCAGTTCTGAGCAGATCTGGGTGCTTCCCTCGAGAATGCAGACATATGCGAAGAAGGCCTCATGATTGTATTTAGTAGATGTGGCCAGTTTGGACTCAAAGTTTGCTTTCGGGGATTTCACTAGAGCTCTTATTGCTTGTTCAAGCTAAGGAGGAATTGCTTCCAGTTAGGCACCTGCATCTTCTTGGTCCTGGACAGCAATTCAATAAGCGTAGTACTACTAGATGGTAACAGAAGTGCTACTAAGGGAAAATTTGTAGCTAGAATACCTATCTACCATCTCTGAAACCTGAATTTAATGAACAAACACAATGCTTAAGGATTTCACAGGGTAAGTATCCAGGTGGCCAACAAGGGGAAATTTGCCCTTTTCCCCACTGTAGTGTGATCCCAGAGTTGGTATATTTATTTGGGAGACTTGGGTCAGTTTGAGGTAATGTGATGTATTTCATTGTTAGATGGTGGGCAACTGGATACTTACACTATGAAATGTTTTAGCATTGTAATCATTTGTTAAATTCAGGTTTCATCAATGTTGTCTCGGCAATGTTGTCTTTGGCAATGTGGGTTTTCGTCCTTTTGAAGCAGACCCACTTCATAGTAAAGTAGAATGAAAAACAACATGAGTTGGAGAAAATATGTCAGAAAAAAATCAATAGTCATATTATTTATTGCATAGTGTAGTGTGTGACAAATGAGACATCAGACAATTATAATAAGATATTTTAAAGAGAAATATAAGAAATTAAAGGATTAGAGACAGTGAGGGGGAATTGAGAGGTGTCTTAATATGAGAGATGATGTTTATATTATGGTTATAGAAGGAAGAAGGATGGAGGGAAGGAGATTATAAGTAGAGTGTAGCTTATCTGAATAGGGAGGAAAGAGAAAGGGGTAGAGGAATAGTCTGCACAGAAGAAGTGGATAAGGTAAGATAATGGGGAAAACAAAAGAAGGAGTGGAGTAGGAGGTTGGAAAGGATTGTGAGTATGATCTAGGTTGAAGGGATTGTGTGAAGTATAGTGAGTAAGTTCAACCAGGATTAGCACAGGAGCAGATCCAAGAGTCTGCAAAGTATTCTTTTAGGGAGCATTTAAAGGTGGGTATATTGGAAATAATTCTGGTGGTTAGAAGTAAGGAATTCCATTTTTTGCTTCTGAGTATGAGTATAGGCTTTGTCCAGGGGATTTACTTGTTTATTTATGGTGAGAAGTTGTTTGTCTTCTGATCTAAGAGTTCTTTTAGGGAAATACATGCCGATTGAAGAGATAAGGGCTGGGCAGACTAATGGTTTGTATATGATTTTATGTATTGTTATAAGTTGAATGCAGGAGAGGTGGAGGGGGAGTTCCAGCCAGCTAAGAGTATGCAGAGATCTACAGTGATGGGTAAAGGAGGATGATTTAATAGGAAACATAGAAATTTTTTTGTAGCAGCCTTCATGTTTTTTTTTCTTTAATGGAGGACTGTAAATTGGTTAAAATTTGGTCTTCCATAGAGTAGGGAGGGCAGAAGGTAAGTTTTCACTAAAGTAATTTTTGTGGGTGTGCTCAGAATATGTTTGTTTCTGTATAGCATGCTTAGGTTTTGATGGGTTTTCTTGATATTGCTTTGGATGTAGAGGTCGAATTTAAGATTATCATCTATTATGACTTCTAATAGTTTGGTATGGTGGACTAATTCAATTTCAGTGCTATTTGCCAGAAAGATTTTGAAAGATGCTCTGTTAGGAGAGCAAATTTTAGGGGTAAAGAGGAGGATTTTTGGGGGGTTGATTAAGTATGAGTTGTGCTCTTGTAAGCCAGGCTTCACTGGAGATGACAGCTTGTTGAATGATTTCTTGAAGGTAAGCTGAAGTGTTTGAAGAACATGTGATGGTAGGGTCATCTGCATATTGATTCAATGTTACTTTACAAGAAGATGAATTTGTGTTATCGATAAAAACATTGAGCAATAGAGGGCCAAGGATGGATCCTTGACATTTTACAGTTTGTTGCTTGTTGACAATGTAGCTAGAGAACTGTTGAATAGATGGAGATGATAGATCCAGGCTGGATAGCTAATTGAGGAGTTTACTGTGAGAGACCTTGTCAAAGGCTTTTGATAGATCTATAAATACTGCAGATTCATTTGTTACAGTCATGAGCTTGATTGGCTGTAAATAATAGTAATGCAGTGGAGGTGCCATGGTCCAGCTAAAGGCAATGCTGAGTATTGGTGATTAGCTTATTTTGCAAGAGATAGTGTAAACATTGTTAATGCATACATCTTTGAATGATTTTAGAAAGTGGAGACAGGATGACTATGGGATGGAAATTTGTAGTGTCAATGGAATTACTGTCTTTAGGTAAGGGTATAATATGGGCCATTTTTCCCAATTTAGGAGCACAGGATTCTGTTATTGATCTATTAATAAGAATGTTGATTGGGTATGCTATTGCATCTGCAGCTAGATTTAGGTATTCCAGAGAAGGTTGTCAGCTGAGGATGAACAAGGTTTTAGTTTATATATAAAAGCTTTTTAATGAGAGTTGTGGAAACTGGTTGAAAAGTAAAGTGGGTACAGTTGTATTTATGTGCATTGAAGAGGTTGCAGTTAGGTGAGTTTTGTGAAGGAAATGTGTTAGGTTGTAAGATAGGGGAAGTTAGCTGTGTGGGAAGGGGTGTGTTAGGTGAGTCTGAGGTTAAGTTGCCTATGCATTCTATAAGTATGTATTGAAGCGGGTAGCTATTTGAAGAGGAAGAATGTCTGGATATGGGTTGGGTGCCTTTGTCATCTACTGTTTAGACTGACTATTTTTAAACTTTTAGGGTGTATTATTTAGTTTGATGTTTGATTGGGACCTGGGTTAGGGTGGATGTCACAACATAGGATCATAGGATCATAGAAGGTTACTAGGCTATTGGCTCTAAGGCCCTTATAAGCCTAGCCAATAGTTTAGCCCATATTTAGACAACTCAGCACCCAGCACCCCTGTCCAGCAGGGACACAGGTGGAATCCCAGGAGTGTATTTTCTGTTTCCCATCCAATTATCCAGGTCACGCTTTAAAAGGGATAATGTGGTTCTCTGCTTGACATGGAGAGGGAGTCCATTCCATAGATGGAGGAGTCTCTTGGACACAAATCTGTCCCACCAACAAGTCCTATTGATGTCACAGACCAGGTTGAGGTTGCACGTGTGGGTTGCTCGAGTGGAGTTTGACTTGTGGATATGCAGCAGTCCCATCAAAGTGGGGTCTGAGATTGCTTTGTATTCCAGACAGAGGTCACCTGTGAGGAGTCTGTATAAAACTGATTAAAGGGACAGGACTTTTAGCCTAACTGAGTAGGGTGGGTGTTTGAGGACCTGGATTCCCCAGGTGAGGATCCTCTGTGGTCTCTCCAGCTGCTGCCTATGCTTTGCGAGGTACATGCTGAAGGGGGAATTGTACTCAATAATTGGCCTTATAAGGGTAGAATACAGGGATCTTATGACCTCTTTGTCCATGGATGAAATACCCTTATTTATGTGGTGGGCCATGTAGAAAGTTTTCCATGCAATGGAAGTAACATGGTAGTCAAAAGTCTAGTTGCTATCAACCTGGGTGCCGAAATTACTCACTAATGATTGAGTACTTAGGACATTGTTATTAATGTGATAATATGTGGGGAAGTCACTCTCCCCATAGGGGATGATGACGCATTTTTTGGCATTCAGCTTGAAGCCATGTTCTGGCACCAGTCATTTGTTTGGGTGAGATCCTCTTGGCGGACATCCACATCACTTGGAGAATTGATGACTGTGCCCAGCTTGCAGTCACATGCAAAGTATATCAGAGAAGTACATCTCAAATAACAGAGGTACCAAAACCAATCCCTGGGGTATGCCACTCATTACGGGTTTACTGCCTGAGGTGGCTTCCCCTATTTTGATTAGGTGGGCTCTATCAGTGATCCGGTTTGCTACTCATCTAGTAACATATGGATTGATGCCTTGTTGAGAGACTTTATCTACTATGCTCGAGTGGGGAATAGTGTTGAAGGCTTTGACCAGGTCAAGACAGGAGGTGTGCACCATCTTCCTCTCGTTGATGGCTTTGGTGACTGTCTCAAAGAAGTCAACTAGATTTAACAGACATGATCTCCCCTTCACAAAGCCAAACTGTGTGGGGTCAAGTGTTTGGAGGTTACCAATGTCCCTGTTAATGAGGTCCATGACAATGTCCCTGTTAATGAAGTCCATGATAATCCATTCCATGGCCTTGCAGATCAGGCTAGTTAGGCTGCATGCCTCTCAACTGTACAGATTTTTGCAGAATATCCAGATTTTTTGGTGTGTTTTTCCTAAAATCTGTACTGTCCTGGCAAATAGTTGAGGATTGAAGTAATTGAATAATGACAAACATTTGCGTTTAAGACTCCACATCCTTCAGAAAATTCAAGCTAATGCAAAATCTATTATTATATCAACTTTCTAAGTTTGTAAGTGCAATATTTTAATTCTGTCCCTATTTGTCCCCCTATCATTTTAGTGTTTGTCCAGAATTTTTTTGCTCTAAGAGTTTAAGATGTATGTTAGGCTGATGACTCTATAATTTCCTGGATTGGTGGATCCTCCACCTTTGTATAAAGGGATGACAGTGGCTGTCCTCCACTTGGCTGGGACAAAGCTGGTACTCAGGCTCTGGTTGAATAGGGTGCCTAATGGTGCTGCAAGTTCATGCCCGAGTTCATGTAGGATGCAGCCTGGGATGCTATTGGGTCCCATAGAGGCTGTATTTCTTGCCTTTCAGTGGGCATTTTTGACCTGTTCCCTAGAGATAAGGGGAGGGGGGCAAGCACTGAGGATGTCCTGATTTACTAATGGGGGACAGAGGTGAGAAGATTTCGATGAATCTGTCAGCAGGTAGATTGGCTATATCTACAGCATTTGTGTAAGTGGTGTCCTTGACCACCCATTCTGAACAGATCTGCATGCTTCCTTTGAGATTGCGGACATATGAGAAGAAGGCCTTATGATTGTCTCTAGAAGATGTGGCCAGTTTGGACTCAAAGCTGGCTTTAGAAGATTTCACTACTGCTCTTATTTGCTTGTTCCGGCTAAGGAGAGATTGCTTTCAGTTGGGCACCTGCTCCTTCTTGGTCCTGGACAGCAATTTTTTCCTTTTGTTATATAATTTATTTATTGCAGATGTCCACCAGACAGGTTTACTCTTACTTGCAGAGGATGATTTTATCCTATCAGGTGTTTCTGATTCCCTGCATCTATATAAATGCTTGTATAGTACTTCGATGTAGATTTGAACATTGGTGCCAGTTCCTACAGTGGGGGAGAGGGATGTGAAGCTGTTTATACCATACCTCAGGAGGTTGTAATCAGCTTTGTAGAAGCTTTTTTGTTTGACCCTAGCTAGAGGGGGGTCAGGGGAGATGGTGACTTTGAAAGTGACTACTTTATGGTCGGATCTTACCAGGGAAGATGATACCGTAGGGGTGCTGCAGTGGATACTCATGTTGGTTAATGTCAAGTTCAAGATATTATCACCTCTTAGGGGGTATCAACTAGCTGTTCCAAGGCATTTGCATTGATAAAATCGAGGAATCGCTGGGTATCTGTGTTCTGGCATGAGTAGTTTTTCCAGTCTATGGTTGGGTAATTAAAGTCACACAGGATCAGGGTAAAGACTTGAATTGTGATAGATTTGAAGAGGTCCAGATAGGTGGAGTGGGCATCTTGAGTCAAATTTGGGGGCCTGTAGCTAGCTATAATTTGAATAGGGGTCTTGTCAATGGTTAACTGCACCTGGAGTGTCTCCAATGTGTCATACTGTTTGACCAGCCTGGAAGTGTTTGTGGTCTTTAATATATGTTGAAACTCCACCTCCTTTGGCTTTGTTGCCCACATTTCGGGGTCTGAATGTATGATAGGATGAGTTAACAGGTAAGGCTGGGGTGCTCTCCGCAGCTTTGAACCAGGTTTCCATGACTGCACAGATGTCAGTATCTTCCAGGGTTAAGAATGCTTGCAATGAGTGCATTTTCATGTTTAGACTCTTAGTGTTTAGCAGCATGACCTTTAATTTGCATTTTGTCGAGATTTTTTATTTTAGTAGAATCGACCTCATGACTTTTTTTAAAAAAGGCACTATGGGGGAGGCAAGAGGCTTTACCAGGAGCCTGAAGCCCAAATGAGACAGATGCATGCCATTTCTAACAAAGCACCGTGGTCTGTCAATCATATCTTCCCAGCCTGTCAGGCACTGGATCCCCCTGGAATGACACCAAAAAGTAAGCCAATTGTTAAAATCAATCATTTTCTGTTTGTATTGCAGCATCATTCTGGGTGACGGTAGAATGCTTCTTAAGGCTATGGACATACCTGCCTGGGACGCATATTCATGTCTCTCTTCATATAGTTCAGGGAGGTACGTCTCATGTTTTTCACCCCGGCATGGACTATGACAGAGTCATAACAGTACCTGTTCTTGAAAGACTTGAGTGTGTGTGTGTAATATGGCGGACAAACAACTAACCATGACTTTCTACTTATCCAACCTGGTGAGAGGAACATCTGTGTGTCTCACAATGGAGTCTCCTATGACTAATATGTTGGGTTTATGGTTAGGCCTTAGTGGTTGCAAGACACTGACGTGTGGACTGTGCATGGTATGTGTTGTGGAGGGTTGTGGAGTTCTCATGTGTTTTTGCCCCTGAGGTCTCCTTTGTTTTGGGTTTGTGTTTTGTAAGAACCTCTGCATATGTGGGTGTGTGTTGTGTAGTTGTGGGTGGTGTTTGAGGTATAGGGATTGTGCTGACAACCTTCTCAGTGCCAGATATACTGGCATGTGAGGGAGAGAGCATAGATCCTAGTTTCCATATGTAATTGCGTCTCTCACAAATTGTGTTCCAAGGTGGTAGTTATCCATGTACATGAGGCAGTTGCTATACTGTTTCAGGATGCCCATATCAATCAGACTGGCAGGAGAAACTGTAGGAAAATGTCCATCCATAGTTGTTAGAATCTGAGGGGGAGAGGCCAGGGGTAGGCCTAAAGCCCAAGTGCTTAAACCAAAACTAAAAGCCTTAGAATAGCACTTAAAATTTAAACAGGCTAAAAACAAGCAGCAATAAATCCATCAGAGAAGATGCAATTGGGGGGCATGGCCAAGATGTCAGAGTGAGTGCAGTCGTTTTTTGTTGCTCTGTTCATGAGATTTATTTCTGACAGGAATCAATTTTTTTTTTTTGAAATATTTCCTTTCAGTATTGTGGATTATCAGAAGAAGAAAAATAATAATCTTCAGTGAAATTCTTCACAAAAATCCTATCAGAACATCACTTGCTGTATACAGGTACTTGAAATATGAGTCATTCAAAGTCATCTGCTCCAGATAGTTCTATGAAGAAAGAACTACAGACTATAATTACAAGTATACAAGATCTCTCTACAAAAATGGATAACCTAGAAAACATCATGGAAAACATGAAAAAAGAAAGTAAAAAACAAGTTCAAGAATTAAAGGAAATTATTTCAAAGCACTCAGATCAAATAACCAGTATAGAAGAATCTCTAAATGAAATAGATGGGAAACAGATGGAGAATGACAATCAAATAAATTTCCTTTTGATGCAAAATAATTCACTATTAGAAAAGGATGATCTAGAATCAAGGTCAAGAAGAAATAATATTAGAATTTATGGAGTTCCTGAAAAGACAAAAGTGAATAACATGATTCTTTTCCTGAATAACTGGTTACCTAAGATACTAAACCTGCCAGAGTCATTTTTTTATAGAATCGAAAGGGCGCATAGATCTTTGTCAAACCCTTCGATATCTAAAAACTTAACTTCAACAAGATCTAGCATAGTTAAGTTTTTTATCAACATAGGATATTTGGTGTTAAAGACTGCCTGTTTGATGGGTCCTATTCAGGAAAATGGAAAAGTCATTAGATTTGATAATGATTATACATCTGTGACAATAGCAAAGAGAAAAGCCTGTGTTCCTCTCATTAAAGATCTAAAAAAAGCTGAAATAAAAGCTCAAATACTCTTCCCTGCTAGATTGAAAATCACACTTCCAGATGGTCAGAAAATCTTTAATAACATCGAAGAGGCAACAGAATTTGTCAAAAAACATAACCTACTAGACAAAATTGAAGTTATGGAACTCTCTACCCCAAGCCTAAAGAGACAAGCTACAAATGGCAAAACAACAGCAAATGATAAATCAACAAAAAAACTTAAAGGGAAATGAAATACTATCTTCTAATTTCCAGTGGCATTTTTCCCATGGTAATATGTCCAATAATACAAGCTATTAGGTAAGATTTTACATTAACATATTCATAACTAAAAATATTTAATACTTCTTTCCTATTTCTAATAACAATCCTCACTAGTTACTTGTGACAGCTTTCTGACTTCTTCTTTCTTCTTTGTTATGTAACACTATTTCTTTTATAGATTATAGTATAAACAATAATTGAAGGGCTCATAAATTATAAATATCAACAGAGCTTTATAAGATTGCGACTTATATCTAATTTCAATTAATAATGTGCTGAGTATTGCTCGTTTGGGGTTGGATTAGTATTTGGGACAGCTTGTATGGCTTTATTGCATTGCCTGCCATTTAAAATGGAATTGCGATGTTCCTAGATGTTGAAAGGGGTACTGCCAGCTTTACACTGCTTATTAGAGACTTTTGTTGCCCTTGGCTTGTTTAATCAACAAGAGTAACATGTTTTTATTATAAATATCCTGTGTAGACATGTTTGAGCAATGCCGGCACTTTTTAGTCACTTGTGAAGTGCAATTTTTCATATTATAGTGTAAATAGCATTGTGTTACCCTGCTTAACTTGTTTTTTTGTTTTTTACATGCCTTTAATGCTTCTTGAGCGTACGACAGTTAAGAAAAGCTTGAAATTACCTAAAAAGCATTATGTTCACCTCGCAAATGCAATATTTTGTTTGTCAAGCTTGGTGGCACAGTACAAAGCATCAGAGACTACCCATGTGCAACTAACAGTGGGTAAAACTGCCCTCCAGTTTATCGCCTGCTACAGACCACCCTCCCAAACACAGGAACCCCACACGGCCTTCCTGAGAATACTGGAAAATATGAAGGTCTCTCCAAACACCATTATATTGGGCAACTTCAACTACCCAAACATAGACTGGGAGCATTACTCTAGCTCCAACACCCTAGCCCAAAGGTTCCTAGAATTTATAAACTCAAATGCTATGGAACAACTTGTTACCACTTCCACAAGAGGGGAAAACATACTGGACCTGATCATCACCAACATGGGGACACTATGCTCCAGACCAGAACTGTATCCCTCACTGGTAAGATCAGACCATAAACTAATCTCACTGGATATTCACATCCCGACCCCACCCCCTGCCCAGAAAACCACAGTGAAAAACTTCTCTAAAGCAAATTTCACACGCCTCAAAACCGAGGCGGAATCCTTCAAAGCCCCCGGGCCTGTGGAAAATACGGCCCAGACAGCAGAATCCTTTATAAACGCATTATATGAACTCCTTCAGGAATGCATGGATCATGCAATCCCAAATAAAACCAAGACCCAATCCTCCAAAGGCAGATGTCCTGTCTGGTGGACCCCAGCCATAAACAAACTATACAATAGAAGGAGGAAGCTACTACATGATAGAGCAAAATCCCAAAAAGGGAAGGCATCTCTGATCAGTATTAGCAAAAAACTACGGACACTCATAAAATCGTCTAAGGCCAGCTTCGAGAGAAAAATTACACAGGACACTAAGGATAATCACAAGGCTTTCTTTAGTTATGTTAGGAACCTGGGTGGGAATTCCCAGATATGCTCAGAATTAGTCCAAAATGACGAAAAATACACCAAGCCCACAGACATTGCCAACATCCTAGCTGACAGGTTCAGTGCAAACTTCTCCCCCCCTCCCCACCAAAAGGGAAAATATCTATCCCAACAGAGTGCTGCCCCCCCTGACATCTCAGATGCTCAGGTAAGAGCCGCCCTCTCCAAAGCAAAAAACACAGCATCAATGGGACCAGATGATGTCCCGGGCTGCGTCCTACATGAACTCCAAGAAGAGCTAAACCCAAACATAAAACTACTGTTCAATCTTAGCCTTACTACAGGATATGTACCCAAAGAGTTGTGTACAGCAACAGTGGTCCCTCTCCACAAAGGTGGTGCCTCAACGGATCCTGGAAACTATCGCCCCATAAGCCTGACTAGCTTGATCTGCAAAGCTATGGAAAGGATCATCATGAACCTCATAAATAAAGATATTGGGGACCTACAGACACTGGATCCTACCCAGTTTGGCTTTGTTAAGGGCAGATCCTGCCTCTTAAACCTGATCGATTTCTTTGAAACAGTCCCCAAGGCCATTGACGAGGGGAAGGTGGTCCACACAGCCTACCCGGACCTCGCAAAAGCCTTCAATACAATACCCCACTCGGGCATTATAGATAAGCTCACCAGCTTAAATATAAACCCCTATGTCACTCGATGGGTTGCAAACTGGCTCAAGGACAGAACCCACATGGTTAGAATTGCTGGAGCCATGTCAGACTCCAAACCAGTTACAAGTGGCATCCCACAAGGCTCAGTCCTGGGACCTCTCTTGTTCGGTATATATTTCTCGGCGGTACAGGCCAACATGGAAGGACTGTGGCTGACCAAGTTCGCAGATGACTGCAAACTGGGCACCATAATCAACTCTCCAGCCGACACAAGCATCCTCCAAAAGGGCCTCATAGAAACAGACAACTGGTGCCAGAGCCATAGCCTCAAGCTAAACGCCAAAAAGTGTATAGTCATCCCCTTTGGCAAAAACAACGTGCCCACAAATTACCACATAGGTGGTAATCCATTAAGTACAGAAGAAGTCATTAGGGACCTGTGGACCCAAGTTGATAGCAATCTCTCATTTGACAACCACGTGGCCAAAGTGGTTAGAAAAACATTTTATATAACCCACCTAATCATGAAGAGATTCACATCTAGATCAGGGGAGGTCATCGTGCCTCTTTACTCATCCCTCATCAGGCCCATAATTGAGTACAATGCCCCTTTTGGGATGTACCTTACCAGACACCTGCAGCAACTGGAAGGACCCCAAAAGTACCTCACCAAGAGGATCAAAGGGCTCAAACAGATGCCATATGCTGCCTGGTTAAAGAAACTCCAGCTCTACTCAGTGGCATACCGCCTGCTCAGAGGTGATCTGTGCCTGACGTATAAAGCCATGTCCAACCCAGAATTAATGGACATGCTGCACCTCAGAAAATCCAAATCCCATCGAACTACGTGCTTGAGAGACTTGAACCTCAGCACTGAAATAAATAGGACATGCTGGAGGGACAGATTCATAACCCAGAGGCTCCCTTCACTCTGGAATAAAATCCCAGTCCAGGTTAGGCAGATTCCCACATTGACTCTCTTCAAGAGGAATCTTGATGAGTGGATGGGAGATTTTAGGTTTACCCCGGCTATCACTTCTGTGTCACTTTTAGACTGAGGCATAGTATACTAACCTCAAAAAAAGGCATAGCAAAATTAATTTAAAATGGGTGCCGAAAGCCAAACACACTCTGGCTAGGCTTATAAATGCCCTAGGGCAGATAGCCTAGTATGAACCTATGAACCTATGAACCTATAAGAAGCAAGTCACAAGCTATGCATTAAATCCTTGTTTTTGAGCCTGGGGCTTACTACAGAAGCATTTAATGATGATGTAATGCCATCTGAGTCTAGTCGCACATAGGAAAAGTAGTGACAGAGGGAAAAAAAATGTAACAAGGAAGTTATTACTGACTAAAGGTTTTGAATGCTTTCAAAACCTTCTTTGGACTATAAGTTTGCTCCTTGAAGTAAAATAATAAAATATTACATGCTTCTTATCTCAGAAACAAGATTTTGTTATATACATGTAGTGAACTGTTATAGTTACAGTCTAGTTAATTTGCAAAGTACAATCATTATAGATGGCTTCAGAATGTTTTATTTTTGGCTGGTTTGAATTCAAATTTCACTGATATTGTGATAAGCATGCTCTGTGGTAATGGAATCTATAGATAAACAATTTGGGAAAAATAAATAATTTACAAATAAGTAACTAAATGTGCACAATAGAAACTAACAAATTCCTAATTATAATATTGATACAATAATTAAATAATTGTGTTAATTATTCAAACTAACCCAAATGTATCTACTTAAGAGAGATCAGAAAGTGCTGGCATAAAGAATTTTTACAAGTTGTAGATAGCTAACCAAAGGATAATGTGAGTGAGATAATATAATAAAAGAGAAGTGGCTGAACATACTACTCTTTGATGTTTTGGCATGCAAACAAGTAAACATGCTTATTGCCAAAATATCATATTAGATATCAACATATAGTCAATAGCTAACATAAGTGCTCTATGTTTATGTACTTGTTAAACAGAAGGGCTATTAATAACAGTGTAAGCCTGGAATGAATGCATTTCTGAAATACTAAAGCTTAAAAGCAATAGTAATATTATACTGATAGAGCAATAATGAAATAAATGAGATAAAATAATGATTACAAATTACATCCAATATACTTGAAACACCAAACATCATAACAGCATAAAGAGTCATCCACAAATTATAGACAGTTAAAAAGAGAATGGGATGGGGGAAATATGGAAACGCAGACAAGATGAGCATACAGTTACTTTTATGTTAAATGTTGATCTATAAACAAGTAAAAACTTGTTTTGTCGAGATGTCATGCATAGATGTTATCATATAATTAACAGCTTTCATAAGTAATGTTGTTTTATGTACTTGCTAAATTGAATAGTTAGTAATTCTAATGTAAAATTGGAACGAATGCACCTCTGAAGTATTAAGGTTTGAAAGCAATAGTAGCAGTAGACTAATGAAACAGCAGGGGATAAATGAGATAAAAGATGATTGTAAAATATGCTTATTACACTAAATATATTTAAAATTTCAAATATCATAACAACATAACATGGAATGCTCATTACATTTGCTTAAACAACTTACATATGGAATATAAATAACATGTATAAAGACAATAGTTGAGAGGATGGTGAGTAAGAAAGAAAATAAAAATAAAGGTTACTAAACCTCAAATTTAGGAACATATTAACATGAAACATTAGCTAAATAAAATAATAGCTTTATTTCCTTCAGCTTAATGAGAATTGTGAGCCTTTAGACTGCTTATGAAGTTATATCTATGTATGTTGATTTATGAGAGCAGAACCTTATTAATATAACACAGGAACAAATGTTAAACATAAATATTTACTACATTACTAACCATTATTTGCAACTTATAAACATTTTATAATTTGTTATGTGTTTTAAGATATTTTGGCACTTTAAATACTAATACAGGGTATTGTTAATATTGAACATGAATATCTGTATACTTAATTATTAAGTGCAGAAGCAACAATGTAAAGGTTGACTGGTTGTAGGGATGTTTGTGGTGGTGGCTAAGATAATGTTATCATCAAGCCAGGATTTTAGATGTTCATGTTTTGTTTTGTATATAGTTATATATGTTAAAATTTTGTTATTCAATTCCATTTATCTGCTCATAGCTAAATTCAGTGGAAGTATTTGAACTATTTTGAATGTTCTCTTATAAGTGTATGTCTTTAAACGTCAATGGCCTTAATAATCCTTTCAAAAGAGGAAGTAAAGTTAAATACTTGAAACTGAATAAAGTAGATATAGGGTTTTTACAGGAAACACACATTGTTAATAAGGATTTAGACAGATTATCTTTTAACTGTTATATGATTCTTGCAGAGTCTCATTATCAAACTAAGAGAAGAGACACAATGATACTATGGAGAAAAACATTACCAATACCTAAAATTATTGATACCTATGCAGATAAGAATGGCATGCTATGCTTAGTAGTTTTAGAGATAAACAAAAGATATGTAACATTAGTAAACTCTTACTGGATACCTGGTTTTTTAGCAATTACAGCAAATAAACAGCTGGAGTTAATAATTTCCAAATCCAAAGGTGAAATAATACATGCTGGAGACTTTAATTGTCTACTTTCTGATAAAGATACTACAAAAAAAGATAATTTTAAAGCATCTTCTGTAGCAAAAAAGTTAAAGAATTTCATTAATATATTAGATCTTAGAGATATTTATGCTCTAAAAGAAGCTCACTCATTAGAATACACTCACTATTGATATAGGTATGGTACACAAACAACAATTGATAAAGTACTAGTTACAAATAATATATTTCACAAGATTCAAGAAGTCTTAATTAGCTCGTGCCCATTATCAGACCATAATGCCTTATTTTTTAAGCTTAATATCATGCCTAAAGACTTAATAACTTGGCAAAGATTACCTGTCTATATAACTACATTAAAAGGATTTAAAGAGTGGCTCCTTAATGAAATAAAACTTTTTCTAGACATTAATAATAATAATGGGACTTCAAAGGTTATACTTTGGGATTCACTAAAATCTTACTTATATGGTAAGATCAAAAATTGGTATCTAATCAAAAGAAAACAATGGGAAAATGAACGAACGCAACTACAAATAAATATAGATAAAATAAGGAAAAGTTTAAGTACCGAAGACATAAGAACAAATTCTGAGCTAAAAACATTAAACAATAGATACACAGAAATTCTAAATCACAAAGTGACAATAAATCTAGAAAAAATAAGAATTCAATCATATTCAGTGAACCCCAAACACATGCACAGATTAGCAGTCAAAGCAAAACATCTAGCTGGCCTTAACCATATAAAATAAATAATTGACAATAAAGAAATTAAAACAAAACATGTTACGGAGCACAAAGAAATTTTGGAGGTCTTTAGAGTACATTACAAGAGGTTAAACAATACAAATGTTGATTTGGTAAACAGTGCACTTACAAATAATTTTCTGAAAAAAAAATTAACAAAAAAGTAACAAAAGAACAAAATACTAATTTGCTTAAGCCAATAACATTAAAATAAATTAAATAATGTATTCTAAACCTTAAAAGCAATAAGGCACCTGGATTACATGGAATTATTGGAGTGATATTTAAGTTGTTCCCAGAAGATACTTTAAAGATTTTGCAGGTAGCTTATGAAGAATTTAGAAAAAATAAAAGCATGTTTCCATCATGGAAATATGCTATTATATTTCCCATTCTAAAACAAGACAAATGTCCTAAGCTAGTGACATCATATTGCCCTATATCTCTACTAAATGTAGATTATAAAATCTACACATCAATACTTACTAAAAGATTAAATCAATTCATTCCGAGAATAATAGGAAATGATCAAGCAGGTTTTATTTTGAATAGAAAAGTTCAAGACAATGTCATTAGGCTTTTAACCCTGATAGATGTAGCAACTAAGAAAAAAAAGAACTATCAATAATTAGTTTAGATATTGAAAAAGCATTTGACTCTCTATCTTGGACATATTTATTTAAAGTATTAGAAACTTTTAATTTCTCCAATGATTTCATAGAACTAATAAATACCTTATACAAAAATTCTGTGTCATATATTAAAATTGGGGCATTCTTATCTAACAAAATTCAAATACTAAAAGGAACTAAACAATGCTGCCCATTATTGCCTCTGTTATTTGCATTATCAGTAGAGCCATTTGCAAACTACATAAGAAAAAAATGATAACATAAACTGTTTCACTCTTAATTCAAATTATTCTTCGAAAGTACAGTTATTTGCTGTCGATATAATACTAACCATAGGTAATTTAAACTCTTCAATAAGGCATATTGCAGATGCTATAGAACTTTTTGATAAATGTTCTGGCCTAAAGTTCAATAATAATAAATCTGAAACATTATTAATAAATAGTAAAGTAAGTTCAGAATGGAGAAAATATAATAACTTTAACTGGGGAAATGAGTCTATTAAATATCTAGGTATGTATATAAAGCCTAGTTGGAAAGAAATTATACAAGTTAACTATAGAAATCTATTGGATAAAGTCAAAGAATATATAGACAAGTGGAATAAAATGTTCTTTACTTTTGAAGAAAAACTAATACCAATAAAGATGTGTATTCTTCCTAAAATTTTGTATCTGTTTCAATCTATAATTATTAGCCCTCTAAAAAAAAAAATAATAAAACAATTAAATTCACTTTTAATTAAGTTTTTATGGTACCCACATAAACACAGAATAAAATATGATTGGCACAATAGAGATTGGGAAAAAGGTGGAATCACATTCCCGAATTTAGAACTATATGCTGATTCAGTTACAATTCATATTATAAGTTAGTGGTTAAGTAATAAGTATATATCAAATTGGAAAGATTTGCATACAAACATTTTATTATCTAATATAGATGAAAAAATAAACAATGACTTTTTTACTGAAAATAATAAACTGTTTTTAACAGTGAAAGATTCAGTATATAAAGAAAGCAAAAATGAAAACTACCATATTGCATTAGTTATATACTAATCAATTTTAAGAAAATTGTAAACACACATTGCATAACAAGACATTTCTCAATATTAATGGTCCCAATAGCGTTCACAAACAATTGCTTAGATTCTTTCAATATAAATAAAATAATAGAAATGAAAGGCAATGGGTTAAATTACTGGCACAAATTCCTTAGTATAAATAATATTCTTGACACTACAAGTCTCTCAGCAAGATACAACGTAAATCAAGATAATTGGTTAAATATTAAAATCTTCAGGGAGTATCTAATAAAGGAATTTAAAACAAGTCAAGTGTCATATACTTCACCTCAGCCTAAAATAATTTTACTTTTGTGTGAATTAAATTCTTTACAATTTAGCATGGGGTTTTCTTTATCTAAGATCTATAATACATTGAGGGCTGACATTATGATGGTTCTCTATGGAGTTTTATAGCAAATACTAACAAATTTAGCTTCTCTGATAATGACAAATTATTAACACTCAGGTCGCTAAATCATACATCATCTTTATATTGGAAAATATTTACATGGAAATTTATACACAGGAGTTATTTTACTCCGCAGAAAATTGCAACAATATTGAATAAAACTAGTCATAATTGTTGGAGATGTGATGAGAGTCTCTGTGCAGATTGGATACATATGTGCCTTGAATGTAAAATAATTGTTCCTTTTTGGCTGAAATTTAAAGATTTTACAAAGGCATTGTGGACAGACAAATGCATAATTACAGATACACTTTTATTACTCAATGCCCCAATACCAGATTGCATACCAAAGTCACAAATACATCTTTTATGGTCCATCTTGGCAATATTAAGGAAAGTTATTACTTCAAATTGGAAAAGTAAATTGACTGTCTCTTTTACTGAGTTTATACTATTGGCCAAGACAGTATGTAACAGAGAACTTGAAACTCTTAACTATAGAACAACAAGAATGACTCACAGAAAGTTATCTCGGTTGAAATTAAAAAAAATATTAGACAAAATGTAATATGTTGAACAAAGCTGTTTTAGTTATGAGCATTTTGTATATAATTGTGCATAGTTGAGTATTTAATGTCATGTTAATGAATAATTATCTGTATAATGTAATAATTTCTTGATCTATGAAAATCAATAAAACAGTGTTATATAAAAAAAAAGAAGATGCAATTGAACACTTTAGAAAACAAGAATAAGAAAACCAAGATGCAGTGACAGAGTAGGAAGAAACACAAAATACTGTAAAAGCAGCTGAATACAGGTTTTTTTGTTTAAATAAAGTTGAAAGTGAGAAAGCAGATAATTCAAGGTTAAGAAACTTAGGGGGTTGACCTTCCCAGATGTTCTCCCTGTATTAGGTAGAATGAGCTAATGACATTGGACTGGGAGGAATGTCTCAGATCAAATTTACACTAGGGGTGGGTAACTGGAAAGCTACCAAGTATAAGAACAAGACACCATTGATGTATGTATTTTGGAGAAAGCTGGCATGTTTATTATGGCATTTTTAGAGAGGTGGATATAAGTATTACCTTAACATTGGACCTGGCATTGTAGTATTTTGGGATTACAACCATGGAATGGAGGTATGGTAAATAAGCTTGAAGAGATTTTTGAGTTGCTAGTGGGAGGATGGTTGATAGGTGAGGATGAAGTAATGGCTGAGGTGTGTTTATTTATTACTACTACTACTAGTGGTGATGTTAGGAATGAGAGGAGGAGGATGAATAAGGCGATACAAGAGGAAAACATCATGGCTAGTGGTCTAAAAAATCTTGCAGTGTGGTGAGGTGAGGTAATGAGCAGGGATAATAGTGTGGAGAATAAGTAGGTTTTGATGGGGAGGGAGGAGAGTGAGGTTTGAGAATGAATTTCGAACAGAAATTGTTGGAGATGGTATAATGAGAACAGTTTTGATTGGATAATGCAGTTACATACAGGATAGGAGGATGAGTAGAGGAGGTGGAGTAAGTGAAGTATAAGAGTAGATGTAGTGAGGAATGGTGGTAATTGGGAGTATTGTAGGGGAGCGGAGTGAAGCCTTAGCATAGTGAGGGCTGAACAGAGCAGGTTGGCCCACGATGGAGTAAGGACCAGAAAAACAATCTGTTAAACTGCAGCAAGGCAGGAGGTAAGACAAGTCCTGATAATTTTTATGACTTCTCATGTATCCACAGTAAAAGGAATTTGAGTAATTTTGTGCAATAACTTACATACCCATCTAATAAAAATAAATCATATATTAATACCGATCAGCCAAAGCACTTTGCATGTGTGCAGTGCTATTAAGGAGTAACTCACTCCTTTATTCTACCTTTCATATTTTACAAATAAGAAACCTCCAGTTCGCATAGGCATTATTTATTTTGTAGAAAAAAATATTTTCCCCTTTTTTTTAATGAAACATACATGCTCATGCACTTGAAGCCAGACACTCACTTCTTGATCATAATAATGTCATCTGAGGTATTTAAGAAATTATCTGCGCACAGAGAATGACAAAAGCAGTTTTAAAAATTCTGCAGGCATTTTTATACATTCTCAGTGTACTTAGTGGTCTAGATTGCAGAAATGTATATGCTATCATTTCCAGCATAATATTATTTACATAGGGGCATGCTGACACTTTTTATTAGTCATGTTCGAGAGGACCATTTCTACACTGCTGCCAAAATTTTGCTGTGTGTTAACAATATCCAAATTTACAAAATAGTTTAACAAATTCTCAAGAATTTTTTAGAGAAGATTACTGGAATAAAACTAGCCTTGGACTGTGATTCTAATATCAAAGACAAACAATCAAGTTCATTGTAAATTTAATGAAAAAACGTGAAATATAATTAAAAAACAGCTTATAATATTAGCAAAAAAATCACCTTTATTAGAAATATATATTCTTTTCAGGTATGGAATTACAACAATGGTTTCCTATTGAAAGTATCAGACCTAAAGCGGTAAATAGCCAAACGTCAAAAATTAAGTTGTGATTCTTACAAAAAGCAACAAATGTTAAAACACACATACTTTTATAGCATCGTTGGTGGGGGGCCTTTGTTATATTTTCTAACCCCAAAACTATTGCATCTCAGAATATATAAAGGCAAAATTTCACAGTCAGAGTAGTAGTAGCAATGTAGTAGAAGCCCTTATTGTAACAGTAAAACAATGCCATAGGACTGATGCTGTACAATTAAGGGAGGGGATGAGGCTAATGAGTACATTTTCTGTTAAAAACTCAACAAATCCCATACTGACTGACAATCACATTATCTCATGAGCCTATTTTGCAGGAAGAGCTCTCATAGCATTCCCCCAGCAGGAACTCCCAGTGGTCCCCTATGAAGGAGGTACCAAAATTTTTTTCCTTCCTCCACATTCAGCACCCACAGAAGTCATGGCAACTTCACATGTTGCAGTCTTTGGGAAAATGCTAGCAGATTCACATTGCCATACATTGCAGCTATCACATGACATGCATCAACAGGTAGGAAGGCAGTGCTATGGAGCCCAGTGCCAGTATGGTGCTGGAGGGTACCCAATGGCCTAACATTATGAACCTCTTACAAACCAGATCACTGCCCATGGTTGCAGTGTCCCAATCAGCTATGAGGTTTATTAAGAACTCCACAAACAACAAACATGCAGAAGTAATGGACATGTATGCTCATGCACAGTGCAGTTTGCAGTCATCTGTGCATGTGTACTGGAAGGTATAGCTCTCAACTGTCAGGATTTTTTCCTTCATATTTTTGGTCTGTTCCTCATAAAACTTGTGGTTCTCTGGCAAATCAGTGAGAACTGAATTCACTAAATAATGACAGACATTTAAGTTTCAGACTTCATATCCTTCAGAAAATGCATTAATACTACACCTTTGTTCTAGAGAGGAAAGACCATTATGCAGCTGCTTCGGTAAGGGTACACGAGACAGTGGCAGGTACAGGAATACATGGTCAAATGTAACACTCTTTTATTGCTGTTAGAGGGAGGTTGTCCCTAATCTACCTGTGACAGGGGGTTGGAACATAGGATCAGAATAAGTTACTAGGCTAATTACCCTAGGGCCCTTACAAGCCTAGTCAAGTTCTACCCTATTTCCATGAAAGAAACAAGTGGAACCCCCAGGGTGAAATTATGGTTACCCATCCAATTATCCAGATTGCTTTTGAGGAGGGGCAATGAAGTGCTCTGTTTAACATGAAGTTGGAGTCTGTTCCAAAGGGGTGGTAACCTCTGGGAGACAAATCTGTCCCTCCAGCAGGGTCTATTAATGTCACATACCAGGTTAAGGTCTTTAGAGTGAGTAACCTGTGTCCCATTTGACTTGCAGATATGCAGTATCTCCAATAAAGCAGGGTCAGAGATTGCTGTATATGCAAGGCAGAGATCACCTCTGAGTAGTCTGTAAAAAACAGAATAAAGTGATAGTGATTTCAGATGCTCCACATAGGACAGCTGCTGAAGATTGAATTTTCTTTGTGAGGAACCTCTGTGGTTTCTCCAATTGCTGCAGGTGCTTGGAAAGGTACATACCAAAAGGGGCGTTGTACTCAAATATTGGCCTGATGATGGAAGAGTACAGGGAGGTTATAACTTCTTTTGTTTCTGGAGGCAATGCTCTTACTTATGAGATGAGCAATATAGAATGCCCTTCTTACCACTGTGGAGACATGATAGTCAAAAGTAATGTTGCTGTCAACCTGTGTGTCCAGGTCTCTCACCACTGAGTGCGTACTTAGGGTGTTGCTATTAATATGGTAGTTAGCAGGAACATCTCGCTTACCAAAAGGGATGATAATACATTTTTTGCATTGAGTTTAAAGCCATGACTTTGGCACCAATCATTTGTTTGTGTAAGATCCTCTTGTAGGATGTTGACATAATTTGGAGATTCTATGACTGCTCCCAGTTTGCAGTCATCGCCAACCTTTGTCAGCCACAAACCTTTAGTGTTTGCTTGTACTCCAGAGAAATAGATTCCAAACATTAGAGGTCCCAGGACTGATCCCTGTGGTACACCAGTGGTTGCAAGTCTGCTGTTGGAGTTGGATTCTCCTGTTTCGACTATATGTGTTGTACTAGTAAGCCAGTTAGCTACCCATCTAATAATATAAAGGTCTTATCTAGCTGGATGTTTTTGTCAATGATGCCTGAGTGAGGGATAGTGTCAAAAGCCTTAACTAAGTCTAGGTAGCCTGCATACACAGATTTCCCCTTGTCCAGTACCTTGGTGACTGTTTCAAAGAAGTCCACCAGGTTTAACAGGCATGACCTCCCATTGACAAATCCAAACCAAGTAGGGTCAAGTGTTTAGAGACTACCTATATCTTTGTTAATAAGGTCCATGATGAATCGTTCCATGGCCTTGCAGAAAAGGCTAGTCAGGCTAATAGGTCTATAGTTCCCAGGGTCAGTGGAAGCACCATTATTTTGCAAGGGAATAATGTTGGCCATTTTTCATTCAGCTGGGATGAAAGCTGGTGCTTAGACTATGATTGAAAGAATACCCAATGGTTTTGCTAATTCCTGTTGGAGCCCATGTTGGATGTAGCCTGGGATGTTATCTGTTCCCATATATGCTGTGTTATTGGCCTTAGAGAGGGCATTTATGACCTGCTGTTTAGAGATACAAGGCAGAGGACAGGTGGTAGGGATGTTATAGTGTATGTATGACGGGGACAAGGGAGTAAAGATTTCACAGAACTTGTCAGCCAACAGGTTAGCTATGTCCACAGACTCAGTATATGTGGTATTGTTAACTAACAGTTCAACACAAATCTGTGCCTTTCCTTTTAGGTTACAGATGTAACTAAAGAATGCCTTATGGTTGCCCTTAGTTGAGGATGCTAATTTCGATTTGTAGTTTGCTTTGGAGGACTTCACAAGAAGTCCTATTTGCTTGTTTAAGCTGAGGAGGAAATGTTTTCAGTTTAGGGCTCACTCCCTCTTACTCTTAGACAGCAATTTCTTCCTCTTATTGTAAAGCCTGTTAATGGCAGTTGTCCACCAGGCAGGTGTGTTCTTCCTTTAGGAGCTTGTTTTGGTCCTATCAAGTACAGCTGAGTCAATGCAGTTATACAGGTATTTGTGTAAAGCATTGGTGTAGAACTTGGCATAGTTGCCAATTCCATCTGGAGGGGGGGGTGTAGTGAAATTATTTATACCATCCTGTAAGATGTTATAATCTGCTTTGGAGAAGTATTTTAGTTTAGTTGCTGCTGGGGGTGGGGGTCAGGTGTGATAGTTACTTTGAATGGGACTGATATGTGGTCAGATCTCACCAGAGAAGACCTCACAGTGAGGGTGCTACAATGGTCCCCCATATTGGTAAGCACCAGATCCAGGATTTTGGCATCCCTTATGGGGGTGTCAACCAGCTGGTTCAAGGCACTGGAGTTAATGAAGTCGAGGAACCTTTGGGCAAGTGAGTTTTAGCACAAGTAATTTACCCAGTAATGGATGGGTAGTTAAAGTCACCCAAAACAATGGTGTTCAGATGTGAGATCTGTGATGAAGCATTACAGTAGATAACCACAGTGCTCTACTAATTACAGGAGGGTATAGCATGTGATGGGATAAAGGGATATAGGCCATATGCAGTTGCAGGACTGGCTGAACACATATACTTTTGTTTGGTGTGTGTAGCTTTGTAGCCACCTACAGACAGGTATGTGAGTAGGAGCACTAAATGGATTCAGATGCAGGTATCAGTAGCACATTAAGGTATCGGCTTTAAACCTGTATAATGTACATTGTGAGCACTGTTAAGCAACACAGACAGAGAGGACTGCATTGCTATGCATAGTGTATGCATATTTGTCTAACATACTGACATCAAGAGATGGTAACAAAACAAAAAATAACAGATACTGAGCTACTGTAAATTTGTGGAGTGTGTGAAGGCCTTGTTTTATTGGGACTAGGTATGTGTAGGCTGTAGACAGGATGCATGTAACAACACAGTCTGTCCACATGCTGCCCTTCTGGAATGCTATGGAGACCTTCTGTCTTGTGCTATTGGAGTACATAAGGGATTGTGCATTATGGTGGTGCAGCCACCACATGGGTATGTGCATAAAGTAGCAGTTGCTATGCATATGATGTGTCTACTCACTGGCCATATCTGTATGTCCAGATTTAAAGGTTGTAACATGTTGTTGAAAGAGAGAAAGCATTTTTTAGAAGCTCTTCCAATAATAAGTTGAAGAGTTATTACAGAACTTCCTTGAGGATAGATAGTGGATACTAGAACACTCAAGTGTAACTAGCCCTACCATGACTGTATGTGCTATGAGCTAGTGACATATATGAATATTGTTGCTAGTCACAATAAGGCAGTCCACCAGGTCTGGCACAGGGTCACTAACATGACCCTGCATGCCCAAGAGAATACCCATGCTATTACACAGGAGACACTGCTACCTATTTGGGGTCATTCATAAAATAATGCAGTTATGTATATAGCTGCATAGAGGCAGCAGTGCCTACCCAAAATAAGCAAAGGACAACCTCAAAAAACAAGCCACCCCGGTGGAATTTGAATATCAATAGGTTGTATAACGAAAGCAAGAAAATCATGGCCCAAAACAGGAAATGTAATGTCCAACAAGTAAGTACTTTGTCATCAAAGTGAACAACTCAGGACAATAACTGCATCACCCAAAACCAGATTTGAGGTAATAGTAGCTTCCCAGGCTAAGGATAACCTCATGGCACTCTTCAGCTATGTCTGAAACATTAAAAGTAATACACAGCAATCTGCCAAACTAATTGTAAGTAGATATACCTCTACGGAGCTGGTGTATATAGAAAATCTGCTGCCCAATATAAGTAATCTTCAATTTTACTTCACTTTCTCTCCCAGACACCTCTCAAGAAATACCTTCAACCACAGCATCCCCATCTATCATAAGAGAACAGCTCCTCAAGACATTCTCTCAGGCAAAAAAAAAAAACACTGCAATGATGGGTCCTAATAATATCCCAGGATACCTCTTTAATAGCATGAAGTATGTCATATCAGGCCCATTAGAAGCACTATTCAATAACAACCTCCAAACAGGCTTCATACCGACAAAATGGAGGACTGCAATTATTAGCACAAGAGAGGGTTGTCTGTGGATCAGGGAAACTACCAAACCACAATCCTGACTAGTCTCATTATGTAAGGCCATGGAAAGACTAATTATGGACAGGATAATGAAAGACATAGGACACTTTCAGACATTGGATCCTGCCCAGTTTTGCTTTGTCAAGGGCAGGTCATGCATTCACTCTGGTCAACTTCTTTGAGAGAGCCATCAAAGCAATGGATGAGGGCAAAACAGTACATCCTGTATGCCTCAACATGGTCAAGATGTTCAACACAGTACCTCATTTGGGCATTATGGACAAGCTTATGAAACTAGGCATTAACCTCTGCATCACTAATGAATATCCAGTTGGCTCACAGAAAGGTCATAAAATGTCAGGATAGGTAAGTCAACCTCCATGAAACAGCCAGTCACTAGTGGAGTCCCACAGGGCTCAGTTCTGAAGACACTCCAAAAAATTAGATGCAAAAAAGAGTGAAAGCCAATGTCAGGGGCGTCTGACTAACCAAGATCACAGATGATTGCAAACTGGGCTCAGTCATCGATTTCCCCAGAAACACAGACATCCTGCAGGAAGGCCTAAGTCAGACAAAGAGCTGGTGCCAGAGTCACAGTCTAAAACTCAATGCTAAAAAATTAATAATTATGTCCTTTCAGAAAGACTAACACCTCTGTATACTACTTCATTAATAATGCACCCCTATATGTTGATCCTGTGGTCATGGATTTGGGAGCATAAGTGGACAGTGACTTGGACTTTGACCACCACATCTACTGAGGTAATAAAATTATTCTATGCTGTGCAACTTATAAGCAAGGGTATGGCATCTATATCCTAAGACATCATTGCTCTTTTACTCGTCCTCATAAGACTAATCATTGAGTACACTGATCCCTCCAGTATATACCTGTCCAGGCATATGCAATGAAAGAGGTCCCTCATAAAAGGAATATATGATATAAAAAAACAAGTCCTACATAGACAACCACAAAGCCTTTGTACTTGGTCTCCTATAAATTGCTCAGAAGCAATCTATGCCTGACATTCAAAGGCATCCTCTGATCCTATCCTGCTGCATATCCGCAAAACAAATAGAATCAAAAACTGTTGATGTAGGGACCTGAACCTTGCCTGCAACATAAACAGGACATATTGGAGGGGACAGGTTTGTGTTGCAGAGACTACCCTTTTCCTGGATCATTCTTCCCATCATTGTGAAACAGAGTTCTTCTATGCACTTATTCAACTGGAATTTTTGTCAGTGGATGGGGAATTTTAAATTTACTACAGGGCTGACACTTATATCCCTATTGGAAAGAGGTACCATGTAAATGCATGACCAAACAAACACAAGCTATACCACTTATAAGACGGGTAGTATCAAATCATATCAACATTTGGATAATGTGGCTAAGCTTATAAAGACCTGTCAGGGTCATTAGCCTATTAATCACACATGAACTAATAAGATGATGGCAAGAGATAGGAGATCTGTCATTTCAGACCACCCTAACCACCATGGGGCATTTCTGGTGTCCCTGTCTGGGGAGATTGGAAATAATTTGACACCTGGAAGAGGCCTGGATGTGGAAACTAAAATGGATGCACTATCCTGCTTTGAAATTAGGATGCTCCAGTTTAGTATTACCTTTTGTCAGTAACACATTTTAGGGATACATCTGTGCTTTAAGCACAGGGATGCTGAAAACCACCATCTCTCCTTTAAAGGCACACCCGGTTTGAATTTATACCATGCAAGGTACATTTGTTTACATTCTTTGCAAAGCTGTTGTCTGTACTGTTGGTCCATCACAGAGTAGTAGCATGTTCACAAACTACTAACATCACAAGTGGATGTTTATCTGTCTCCTTTTACAGATGCTACATTTATGATGTCCTTTGCCATGGAACAGGGCATGTTGATGTCAGTGCAGCACAGGATGCCAAGCTTAATAACCTGCTGGTAGCATAGCCAAAGGGAGCAGTGCACCTATCAGCAATAGTGACTGTGTAGGACACACTACTAACTGTGTATAATGATGCAGCTCTGTTGCCAGTGGAACACATCCCCACCTCAAAAGAACCCACAAAAGAACAGCACATGCCTGGTACATCTACCCAGCATGTACCATTTTCTCTTCCTATTCACCTACAGTAGCCAATGGTGCCCCCACAGAACATGGAATCAGAAGCACTGGGCCAGAGGCCATAATTGTCACATCTCCCACTCATTGTCTGATATGAGCATTACATGATGAATGTGCAGGGCATTCATCAAGCACAGGCAGAGATGATAGCTGAACTTCACAGTCTGATTGAGGTACATGTGGGGTTTCGAAACATGGTCCACTCATTTTGGGTGCCATCTGTCAGACCTGTAGCTAGCTCATCTGGCCCACAGTGATGGTCCCCAAAGTGGCACCTCTCAACACTAAGCCAAGGAGGAAAAAAACAAAAAAGTCAATTCTTTCCTAAAAAAGATCACCAGGTTCAAATGCCCTGATATTCAATGTGAAGAGATGCAACTGGAGCATTTCTCCCTGGGCCTCCACTGAAAATTGGCTTTGTACCAAGTTGGACTTTCCCAGTTAACAAATGTTAAATAAATAAGAGCAAATAATAAGAAGAAGTAATTAAATAAATAAAATAGATCTGCTGGCCATACTTCCTAAAACCTTTTGCATGCAAGTAGCTGCCCACCTCACCTCATGCTTGTAAACTACTTCTATCTGTACCTACATAACTATGACCTACCTTTATTGTGAGTGTGCTCCTTGGAGGTCAGTCAGATCATGCTCATGTACTACTACATCCTCCATACCACCAAGCAGTGATATGCATGCAGGCAGCTTCCCCTTCACCCCACCCTAGCTACACTTCTATCTGCACCTATACTGCTATGACCTGCCTTCATTATGTGCACACCCCAGAGGTCAGGCAGATCATGCTCATGTACTGCTACTGCCTCCACACCACCAAGCAGTAATGTGCATGATGAATGATGGCATTGCTGCCCTTGCAGTCTTAGAGTATGCAGTGAAAAGGCACATGCCATGGCCTGGCAGTCATAGTCTTGCTGTTCATTGTTGTCACTGCTGGTGAGTATTAGTCCCAGTTGCATTCCTCAGAGTGGACTGATCTTTGAATGGGGAAATCCACAGTCTGCATAAAAGGTCCAACAACACCTGTCTTACATATACATACATACATGCATGCATACAGTGCAACCATACCTGCAGAACCTGTGCCCTCTGGCACACATTCTGGACACATACCCAGTACTACTGAACACCTACAACTCTTAGGAAGTACCAGCCATTCCTTACACAATATACCCAGTTTTGTCCAATACCTCAGCCATATCACACTCTCCCCTCCACATACTTAGTTAACCACCACCAAAATACTGTGCCCATTGCTTATTCCTATTATTGTGGCTCTTCCCATCTGTAAATATGCTAACTACTGTGTCCTGCCTTAAGAATTATGTACTTAGGCATACCTCTCAACTGTACAGGTTTTCACAGCATGTCCAGATTTTTGCTTCATATTTTTGGTGCATTGTCCCTAAAAAAATCTGACCCTTTCTGAAAAATAGCTGAGGATTGAAATCATTAAATAATGACAAACATTTGAGTTTAAGACTACGGGCAGGATTCACGAAGCCTCCGTGTAAGGGTTACAAGGCTTACACGGAGGCTGCAGTTAAACGGTGTGACGTCAGCATGTCATGCATATGCATGAGGGCATGCTGAATCACACCTAAGGCTAACACGGTCCGTGGAAGACAGTAGGGGGTGTGTCTGTAGGCCGAGCCCTGCAAACAGACACTCCCCCAGAAGAGTAAAAGTCCCGAAAGTAAACCCCCATGACAGAGTCCGTGTAAATGTGAATAAACACAACACATGCCCCCACAGACTACGAACATAAAATGTAGAAATGAACATCTGATATATTTTTTTTTAAATTGTAAAGATGTTTGCCCGTGAGTGCGCTCATTTGCACAGGCGTGCCCGTAGCTTAGCCACAGTTAGCAGTCAGTGGAAAAGCATATAAGAACTAAATATGCAAAGTAAGCCAAAAAGCAATAGCATAGCGGTCGAGACGTTGGCTGAAGAGCAGGAAGTCATGGTTCGAGTCCCCACAACATCAATTTTTATTTTTAGTGAAATAAGCACGAAACAAGTCCCTGACATATATGTACACATATAAAGTTATATTTTATGTAAAATGTAATGAAATGGGCCATGTATTTTGAAGAAATGTGAGATAATAAAAAAAAAAATGTCAGATGTGCCTATAGCTGAGCTACAGTCTAACAAGTTGAGTATATCTGCTTGTAGGTGAGCAGTATTTTTACAGGTTTAAAATGAGTGCCCGTAGGTGAGCAGTGGTTTAACAGGTGTAAAATGAGTGCCCGGGGTTGAGCAGCATTTTAACATGCTGAAACTGTGTGCCCGTAGCTGAGCAGAGTGTAATATACATGCTGACAGCCAAATGACGTGTAAACCAGCGTAATCCGTTTGCGCGGAGCTGCCCGCCACGCCAACAAGCTAACCGACGGGCAACGTTGAGCAAGCTGTATCAAAACTGCCTTTACACAGACACACCTCCTAGCCTGTGTAGACAGACATAAAATATAAAAAGCAATGGCCAGGTTCGACCCCAGGATACCAAGCACCATAGTCAAAGTGCTGAACCACTAAGCCATGACAGTTGCACTTAGAAATGTAGTAACAGCATATATATAGGAATGAATAGAAAGAGGAGCATGACAAAGCAGGTTTTGTGAAGCTGATACAATTCCAAAATGGCCAATCACAGATAAGTGCGGGAAAAACGGCATATATAAGCCCCATAGGCGGGAATACACAGCATAACCAATTGTAGAACCGACTTGCAGCCAGGATGTCAGGTGTAGGTGAGGGTAGTTGCTTCCGAGCACAGAGGTGGGGCATTGAGGAGTCCAAATATATGGTTTGGCTCCTTGTCCACAATCATGAGGCCCAACTCATGCAGGGCCAGGTCCTGTGGGGAGCATATAGGGCTGAGGCGTGGGACCGGTTGGCTCATGATCTCACCAGTGTCACAGGGATACCAAGGACTGGTGAGCAGGTCCGTCACCACCATGCGGACCTGAAGAGATGGAAGCAGGACCAACTGAACCGTTGGATCCAGGAGGCCTGGCAAATGCCCAACGCCCCACTATGAAATTAACCTAGCTGATATTATGGAGATGTGTATTCCAATATTACTTTATTTATATTACAGCTGCAGGTGTCCATTCTGCAAACCGTCGAGCCTATGGCGATAGGCTGGCATGGTTGCGCCACCAGGCAGGTCAGTAATTCTCTCCCTGTAACTGTAAATAAATATATAAGTATGACAGTTAGCAAAAGAGTGCAGTGCAGTGTAGTCACTAATTAATAAAATGTGCAAGTAACAGTGTAACAAGGTTTGCAAGTATTGCTTGATTACAAAAGTGTGATGCAGCCTGTAATCCAAACATAAAAATTAAACAAGTCTGAAATAAAGATGTCCCACCTGTAATATAATACTACATAACCTGCAGCAGGCTGAAAAGTACAGCTGCAGAAGCTGAGTAAAACACATGTGTGAAATATATCCCTGTTGAAATACAGAAACATGACAGAAGTGAGACTGTTGGAAAGGATTGTTATAACTACAGGTAAAACATGTCAATAAAGCCTAGAATTAAGTACCATCCTGAATTGTAAAAATAAAACAAGTGAGAGAGTGTGAGAAAGAAGTATGAATCCACCAATAAAGTAGTAATAACTCCTGAATAAAGTATACTGCAGTCAGTACAGAATGAAATGAATGTGACAGGCGGAACCAAACAGTAACATGTGTTGAAAATGGTACCGCAGCTGGAATGTGTGTCCCAAAATCTGGATATGTTGCTCTCAGTCTGCAATATGCAGATAGTATGGTTGTCTGAAATACCAAACATCCACAGTTGTCTATAGCTATATAAACCAAATGTAGCAGGATGATGTAGCTGAACAGACCCAGATATGAATGTGTATGAATAAAAATGAAAATGTATATTGATGTAGCAGTAACATTTCTATCACCAACCTGAAGTAGTTATCACATAGAAAACTGTAGGCAGAACTGTAGTGTGTATATATCTGCAGCTAGTAGAAATGTACAGCATATGTATTGGTATTTGAAGTTGTTAATTAAATTTTCTTCACCCTACCCTATAACCACATATAATCCATTCCACGTGAAATTGGTATGTGCAATCACAATTAACACCCCTGGACATTTGTCCTGTTGGTTCATACATATGTGCATGTACGTTGATGCATCTTCCCTGCTCATACATCCAAACCTGATGGCCTGTTGCCATCAATCAACGCTGCATGTTGTTGGATTGTGTATTGCTGTTCAAATTATGCATGTGTTATGCTTGCTGTTCAATGGTTTGAATATATGGGTGTTTGGTTAATGGGAATACTAATGCATGCTGTTACAACTAATTGTGAATGGTATTGTACGTTACTAACCCAAACTGTCATAACATAATGCAAAACATAGGATGAAAGGGAAGGCGGGTTACAGCGGACCCACCTCTCCCTCCTCAGCTGGCGACTGCACCTGGCAGTAGTGCCCTGGCCGGACCCTCCTCCGATGGCCCTGTGCCACCTGTGGGTGGAAGTGCTGCAGGGGATGGGGCTCATCCCCCCTCTGCAAGTGTGGCCAGAGGAGAACATCCACTCACCCTCCGTAATGTCCGGACTGTGGTGCGTAGGGAGATCCGGGACGCTGTTCTTGGGCCCCTACGCCAGCTTGAGGCACGGGTGGCACAACTAACGGGCGTGCCTGCTGCCCGGCCTACACAACCCCCAGCACAGCCCCGTCCTGGGCAGTGAAAGCACAGTGGCAACTGCCCATGGGTGGGGATCTCAGTTCCACTGTTGCCATCTGTGGGCTCATGGGCTCGAGATATCCAAACATCCATCCCCGTCAATTGTGTAACCCCCCCACATGTGTCATACACCGCCCCTGTATGCATCTTGTTTGTCTTGTCTGTTAACCTACCCAACCTACCTCCCCAGCTATACCGACTTCCTGTACCTGACATACCACTCTCACCTAAAAAAAAAAAAAAAAGGGCACTCTGTACCCACAAAATAATTACGCCCCATACATAGCTGCCCATTTTGCACACATGTCTGCTGGACATGGAAACTGTCAATTACAATTGGTTGTCCAACAAGTATTATTGTTGTCCTTACACCTCTCTCAGGAGTGGAAGGTTTCAAATGTCACACTAAATTACAAACATATGCACAGCTGTTGCTGATGAAGAAATGTGCAGCTATGGGCCTTACCTACATCCCTCCTGCAAAACCCGAGCTTGTTTCCCTACTTTCCTACCCTCTTTGTGACCCCTTTTTCACCACTTTCCTGTCTCCCCATTTCCATTTCTTTCAAAAAAATTAGCGTGGGTGTGCACAAGAGTAAGCACTTTTAAGCAGTTGTAAGTGGGTATGCGCGGAGCAGAACGTCAGTGTGCATGGGTGAGCTCCGCGCAAACCAGCGCTAACCCGGTTACAACTGCTTAAAAGTGCCTTAGTCACTCAGAATGACAAGGCCTGTAGTCTGCTCAAAAGCAAAATAAAATCCCACTGTCAGTCCCGAACCCAGGACATTGGAAACAGTAGTCTGCATGACTTACCACTAAGCCATGACTGCTATATAAGAACATTGTGCTACAATAAATATATCATGCAAAAGTAGGAATGAATGTAAAGGGAATATAGGATGTGTAGTACACAAAGCATGTCGTGTATATTTACTGTCAAATGTAGTGGATTTCCATAACAGTAGTGTGTGAACAGAAATAGCCATGCTACTTGGTAGCTAGTAGGTAATAATGTCACTGTAGCACCTTGAAAGCCTCACACATACTCACAGCAGGATAATCACTGCCCATACCCCACAACCTCTTACAGCAACACATCCGGACTAAGTAATAAAAAATGTGGAGCAAAGGCCCAAAAACAGGGACACATTTCAAATATTGCTCTGACAAACTTAGACAGTTGATAGAGTAACAGGTTTTGCATTATGTTGGATGTTTGGAAGGGTACGAAGTCTGAAACTGAAATGTTTGTCACTATAGTCTGACTTGAGCCCTGAGTGATTTGCCAGAAAAAGCTGTTTATGAGATATGGACCAAAATATGAGGCAAAAATGTGGACATCCTGCAAATATCTGTACACTTGAGAGGTCTGACACTGCCATATTTGAATAGTTAAGAACCTAGACATAGCAACAGTGACTGAGTTACAGGGATGCCCCACAGACTCCCTGTGAAATGTACAAACAGTAGGCAGAAAGGTGTTACAATGCATGCAATGGTAACTATGAAGTACTGAAAGTATGCACCACTTGCACGTCAGAAATAGTGTAGTAATACATATGCTCATGCTAACCCACAGTCACAACTGCAGAATACCAGACAATTTAATGGGTGTACCCCACTGATATGTACCATTCCATGAGGCAGATAAAAGATGCACCTGAGAGTCTCTGGGGCCTGCTCAGCAGCATACTCAAATACCCTAATAGATGTCAAGGCCCACACCATGGCCAGACCGCACTGCATGCAGTAACACCCTAGCAGATATAGCAAGCATTCCAAGGTGTGAATGTACATGGAAAATAGGAAAGCCACAGCAACAGACTACAGTCAAGACACCTAGCAGGCATACAAGTAGTGAAATTAAAGAGCAAATATTGAAGCCATAGCAACCAAGTGCAAGAGCCACTGCTATATACCAGTTACACCACATGTCCCACAGGAAAGCACACACACCCACATTAACAGTAGTAGTAGTCTTAGGTGTCAGTGTACATACACACTTAGTACAGGAAACTGGAGAAATGAATGGAGAAATGTTAATCTACAACACAGCCGGAAATATGAGAGAGATACTAACCTTTACACTCACAGAAAAGTGTCCACAGCATACCAGCATGGTCCCTGCCCTTAAACTCTGAAAGGGCTACGCCTATCTCACATACCTTTTTATAGCACTGTCCAGAAATCACAGTGAGAACTGCAATCAGTACACAACTGGCTGCATGCAATTAGCAAATGCTGGCTAACAATTGGTGCAGAGGCCATCACATGGACATATGCAGATACCTACAAAAGCATGCTGTACTCCCAGTCCACACATGCAATACTTTCATTGCACCCTCTGGAGGTAGGGAGAGAGAGAGAGAGAGAGAGAGAGAGAGAAAATACACAAACAAAAACACTCAACAAAACCTACTAGAAAGCTGACATCTGTCAACTGGAGCAGCAGCAGGACACCAATCCAACAGGCAATGCAAGCAGCTGTGAGAAACACAGGTAATGTAAAGTAATACTTTAAAAGTCTACATACTGTGAACCCTCCATATGTGTCATTGGTGTATCTATATGTATATGAAGATGTGCATAGGGCAGGGGACATACAGCAACTATCAGTGAAGGCTGTACATACATATATATGTGAGGGCATCTATGTGCACATATCAATGTAGGTTGAATGTAGGTTGTAGTGCAATGTACAAAGTAGGTTTCACAGTTATGTATGTTTAGCAGTATGCTAGTGTGTGTATACAGTTTTGTAAACAAACATGTTGATATACCTATCATATGGATACGTATGTATGTCAGTATATGTATGTATGTATAGATATATATATATATATATATATATATATATATATATATATATATATATATGTATATATATATATATGCATATATGTATACATAGATAGAGATGGATGTAGGAATACATAGACAGATGTAGATAGATAGAATATGTACAAACATATATATGCAATACACACATACAGATATAGATATATGTAGATACATATACATAGACAGACAGATCTGACTATCTACAGATATGACTGTATATGACTATCTCACACTCCCCCTGTCCCACCCCCTCTGTCACTCTCACCCCCTCTCTGTCACACTCCCCCCCTCTCCATATCTATAGCAATATATGTACATCGATATATATATATATATATGTGTGTATATGTATACAGACATATATATATATATATATATATATATATATATATAGACATATATAGACATATATGTATATATATATATATATATATATATATATATATATATATATATATATATACACATATATATATATATATATATATATATACATATATATATATATATATATATATATATATATATATATATATATATATATATATATATATATAAAGAGAGAGAGAGATGTATATATATTCTGAGTGAGGCACATGTGTACAGATGTATTGACACAGGTGCCTGGTGACAAAGGCATGGAGTGAACACCAGTGTCGAAACTGGAGTACCATACCCCATTTCAAATTACCTACACCAGTAACCACCAGATATGTGATTGGCTGCCCACCACTGCATGTGTCAGGGGTGAACAGGGTCATAAATGTGTACAATAGTCCCCCCAATACTGACTTATTGCCTTTTCTGCATTTTTGTGTGTTTCTATTTAAAAACAAAAAAAACAAAAAAAATATTCCTTGTTTTCCTGCCTCTCCTAAACTAGTTAGACCAGTTTACAGGCCTTGCTGTATCCTGGGCTGTATTGTAGTTCCTGTGTTGTCCATTGCCTTACTTGGATAGAAGGAAGTTTCTTAGCTCACCAGTGGGAGTGGGGAGCCTTGAATAGCCTACATGTCCTTGAGGGAAGTGACCTCAGCACAAGAAGCTGTAGTAATTGGTCATTTTGGACCATTTCTAGCTCTTTTGAAGTTCCCTGGTTAAAATCTGCCTCTGGCATTTTTTGAAGCCATATTGCTCAGACACAGCTCCACATGGTCCTGTTGAGTCTTCCTGGCTACAGAGAACTGAAAAAGCGACTGCTTTCCTGATTAAGTATCCTGCTGTTTTTTATATTTGTTTTACCTTCTACTGCTTACCTAGAGCAAGCTTTAACTGTTTTCATAGTTATTTACTGCATTTTTTATTATCTGCACTTAAAAGTACATTTTAGTCGAAATTAGTCTAATTCAAGTCGAAAAGTGTTTGTTTGCTGTTTAATTTAATTGTTTGGCTGCCCACTAAAGTGTGCTAGCCTGTACTACTGACTTATTGCCTTTTCTGCATTTAGCGCAGAGTTGCCACTAGAGCACCATTGGGCAGTGCCGGTTAAACAAGGTTAAACTATTTCTGGCTTCGTAAAGTCTGCTCTTCATTTTTTCCCTTAGAACTGCTCTACTTGTAATCTAAACAGTCTATTCTCTATCTGTAAAGCTCAGCACTTGTTCCTAAAGCATTTTTAGTCAGGTAAAGCACTTCTATATTATACAAAGTACTTCACTAGCTTAAAACCCCCTTGAGTACCCACTTCCCTATAGGTCCTTTTTGACTCAGTTACACAGCAAACTTTTTCATTTCTTCTAGCATGTCAAAGGGTCAGTTGCTAGCGTCCTCTCCTGCTCAGCTGGTGAATCTGGGAATATTGAGGCAATGTTACAATTGCCTCATGTACACAGACAACCCTCTCCTCCTCCCACAAAACACAAATACATGTGAGAGATGCAAGTATATAGCCAAACTGGAGGGTGAGCTCTCTCAACTCAGGACTGGCAAAACCAGACAGGAGGAGAAGGTAACCACACACACCATAAACCCAGTCTCACATAGAACTATCACAACTACAAATCAAACACATAAACACACAAAGACATACTCGGAGGCACTGATCAAAAATCTACCAAAACAGCAGAGGCCTCCAAAGCAGACACCCAAACAACTGCCACCTCATGACATAACACAAGCAACACATAGATCACAAAGTCAGTGTGCAAATCAGTCACAGCCCTTAAGGCCAAACACAATGCCAGACACACTTGTCATAGGTGACTCCATAGTCAGACACACTGACGTCCCACTCACCAGACTGAACAAGGAGAGGGTCACAGTAAGCTGCCTGTCGGGCTAGAATCCACCACATAACACAAGCACTCAGGTCACTCCACAGCAAGTACAAGTATGACTCAGTCATTGTCCATGCCGGTGTGAATGACCTGAGACATACCTCCCTGGACTACATGAAAAGAGACATAAAGGAGCTCTCAGATTATGTAGCCCAGGCTGGTATGACCCTGACCCTGAGCAGTATCCTACCTTCACCAAGAATGATGCCACAATACAGAGACAAAATGATCAGTTTTAATAATTGGCTTAATTTCTGGTGTCATTCTAAGGGGATCCAATGTCTGTCTGCCTGGAATGACATGCTTGACAAGCCACGCTGCTTCACAAGGGACGGCTTGCACCTGTCACCCTGGGTTTCGGATATTGGCAAAGGCTCTTGCCACCCCATAGTGCCTTTTTAGACAAGGCTCAAATTCTAAACCCACCGCCCTAGAAAACAATAATGGAAAAAAACTAAGGGTAATGCTGTTCAATGCCAGAAGTCTAAATCTCAAGATGCACGCCCTCAAAGCCCTCTTCAGTATGGAGAACATCGATGTCTGTGCTGTGACTGAAACCTGGTTCAAGGCTCCTGAGAGCACCCCGGCACTATCAGGTTTTACCTCATATCATGTGTTCCGGCCCCAAAACCCGGACCATACCACAAAAGGAGGGGGTGTATCCATATTCATCAAGGATACCCACACCTCCAGGCTGGTGGCAACTCACGAAGCATCAGAGACCATTCAAGTGCAATTAACCATAGGCAAAACTGCTCTACAGTTTGTAGCATGTTACAGGCCACTCTCTCAAACTCAGGAACCCCACACAGCCTTCCTGAAGACACTGGAGAGTATAAATGTCTCTCAAACACCATCATATTGGGTGACTTCAACTACCCAAACATAGACTGGGAACATTACTCAAGCCCCAATACCCTAGCCCAAAGGTTCCTGGAGTTCATCAACTCAAATGCTATGGAACAACTTGCCACCATTCCCACAAGAGGTGAAAATAAACTAGACCTGATCATCACAAACATGGGGACAAAATGCTCCACACCAGAAGTATATCCCTCATTGGTGAGATCAGACCATCAACTAATCTCACTGGAGATCGACATCCCGCCCCCACCCCCAACAAAAAAGACCACAGTGAAGAACTTCTCAAAAGCCAACTTCACACTTCTTAAGACTGGTGTGGTATCCTTCAAGGACCCTGAGCCATTGGAAACTACAACCCACGCTTCTGAATCCCTTACAAATGCTTTCTACGAGCACCTCCAGGATTGCATGGATCAAGCAATCCCAAATAAAATCAAGACCCTTTCCACCAAAGGCAAGCGCCCGATCTGGTGGACCCCAGCCATAAACAAACTGTACAACAAGAGGAGAAAGCTACTACAAGATAGAGCAAAATCCCTAAAAGGGAAGACATCTCTGATCAATACTAGTAAAAAACTACGATCACTCATAAAATCATCCAAGGCCAACTTTGAGAAAAAATCGCCAAGGACTCAAAAGACAATCATAAGGCCTTCTTTAGCTATGTTAGAAATCTGGGTGGAAACTCCCAGATATGCTCAGAATTAGTCCAAAATGATACAAAAATCACTGAACCCACAGACATTGCAAACATACTGGCAGACAGGTTCAGTGAAAATTTCTCCCTCCTCCCCAAAGGAGAAATATCTATCCCAGCAGAGTGTAGCCTCCCAATCATCTCAAATGCCCAGGTGAGAGCTGCTCTCTCTAAAGCTAAAACACAGCATCAATGGGACGGATGGTGTCCCGGCTGTGTGCTACGAACTCAATGAGGAACTAAACCCACACATAAGGCTGCTGTTTAATCTTAGCCTTACCACAGGATCACGTGCCCAAAGAGTGGCGACGGCAACTGTGGTCCCACTCCACAAAGGCGGTGCTTCTACGGACCCTGGTAATTACGCCCATAAGCTTAACAAGCCTGGTCTGCAAAGCTATGGAGAGGATCATAATAGAACTCATAAATAAAGACATAGGGGACCTACAGATATTGGATCCTACCCAATTCGGCTTTGTCAAGGGCAGATCATGCCTCTTGAACTTGGTCGACTTTTGAAACAGTCACCAAGGCCATTGATGAGGGTAAGGCAGTTCACACAGCCTACCTTGACCTTGCAAAAGCTTTCGACACAATACCCCACTCGGGTATCATAGAAAAGCTCACCAGCTTAAATGTAAACCAATATGTCACAAGATGGGTTGCAAACTGGCTCAAGGACAGAACCCACAGGGTTAGAGTTGCTGGTGCCATGTCAGACTCCAAGCCGGTCACAAGCTGTGTCCCACAGGGCTCAGTCCTGGGCCCCCTCTTGTTCAGCATCTACTTTTCAGAAGTGCAGGCAAACATAGGAGGATTGTGGCTGACAAAGTTTGCAGATGACTGCAAACTGGGCGCCATAGTTGAAAATCCATCAGACACAGATATCCTTCAGAGAGGTCTCATAGAAATGGATAACTGGTGCCAGAGCCATGGCCTTAAGCTAAACGCCAAAAAATGTATAGTCATACCCTTTGGTAAAAACAAGGTAACCCCAAGTTACCACATAGGTGGCAATCCATTAAGCACAGAAGAGGTTATCAGGGACCTGGGGACCCAAGTTGACAGTAACCTTTCTTTCGACACTCACATTGCCAAAGTGGTTAGGAGGTCCTTCTACATTGCCCACCTGATTATGAAGGGATTCACATCCAGATCAAGGGAGGTCATTGTTCCCCTGTACTCTTCACTTATCAGACCAATGATTGAGTACAATGCCCCATTCGGAATGTATCTTACCCGACACCTGCAGCAATTGGAAAGACCCCAAAAGTTCCTCACCAAAAGGATAAAGGGGCTCAAAAATATACCATATGCTGCCTGACTGAAGAAACTCCAGCTCTATTCAGTCACATACCGTCTGCTCAGAGGTGACCTGTGCCTGACATACAAGACCATGTCCAACCCGGAATTAATGGACATGCTCCACCTCAAAAAAATCCAAATCCACCAGAGCCACAAGAGAAAGAGACTTAAACCTCAACACGGATATAAATAGGACATGCTGGAGAGACAGATTCATCACCCAGAGACTCCCTATGCTGTGGAACAGAATCCTGGTCCATGTGAGACAGAGCACCTCGCTGGCTCTGTTCAAGAGGAGTCTTGACCAGTGGATGGGAGATCGTAGGTTTACCCCGGGGATCATCTCTGTATCACTGCTGGACAGAGGCACGGCAAACTAATGGGTATAGTATTCTTCAACCTAAGGGGTGGTGAAAGCCACACAACTCTGGCTAGGCTTATAAATGCCCTAGGGCAGATAGCCTAATATGAACCTATGAACCTATGAACCTATGATAGTCACAGTGGCACACTATTCCTGGAATACCTGTACATGGTATGTGTCAGCAGACATGGTGTGTCAGCTATGGACATGTAGGTCAGTGTACCCCTCCACACCACACAATGGCTGCCATGGTATGTACCTCATATGACAGCTACAGATATGGAGAAGGACACAGTGACATGTACGACACTGTGACCATGCACTCAAACACATTACCAATGTGCAGTGACTGACAACACCACAGAGTGCACACATACTACCCACATAGAGGTTACCACTCCTGGATTTACATACTTAAGTCACACCCATGATAGATGTCCAACAACCATAGTAACACCTCACACCATCCACAACCTAAATGACCCTTGTGTGACATCCTTGACACCACAGTAGAGAGCACATGGCGGAGGTACAGGTTCCTACCCACAGATAAGACATACCCTGCAATAAATCACACAGTGTTAAGAAGGAAGACTCCCCATGAGTACATGTCACACATACCCCTGCTGAATGTTAGTCAGATAGGTAATATGCCATATGAGTCACCCTGTGTAACTGTTTGACAGGAGCAGTTACCATCACATCACATGTGTCACAATGGTCAGGGTAGCAGAACAGTATGCTGCTGTAGTCCCAGGGGCAATAGCATATTGTATTGTATTGTATTGTATTGTGTTGTATTGTATTGATATGTAGAGGTGCCTCCTTTGTGGAGTGGAACCACTGCTGCTGTATGCCAGTGTACAGGTACATATACTGTAGTCAGGCTAGTGTTACATAGCACTTCTATATGTGGGTTTAGCTCCTCTTGGAGTTCATGTAGCATGCAACCGGGGATACCATCAGGTCCCACTGATGCTGTGTTTTTTGCTTTTCTGAGGGCGGCTCTCACCTGGACATCTGTGATGACAGGGAGGTTACATTCAGCTGGGATAAGTATGTCTTCATTTGGGGAAGAGGGAGGGGGAAAATTGCACTGAACCTGTCTGCCACAATGTTGCCAATATCTGTGGGTTCAGTGAATTATTTGTTGTTGTGTACTAACTATGAGCATATTGGAGGGTTTCTGACCAGGTTTCTAACATAACTGAAGAAGGCCTTGTGGTTATCTGTAGTGTCCCCGGTGATTTCCCTCTCAAAGTTGCCCATGGATGTTTGTATGAGAGAACATAGCTCGTTACTAGTGCTGATCAGACATGCCTTCCCTTTATGGAATTATGCTCTGTCTTGCAGTAGCTTCCATCTTTTGTTATACAATCTGTCTATGGCTGGGGTCAACCAGACAGGATGCTTTCCCTTTTGTGGAGAGTGTCTTGGTCTTATATGGGATTGCATGATCCATGCATTCTTGGAGATGTCCGTAGAAATCATTTGTGAAGGAGTCAGCATTGTGGGTTGTGGCTACCACTGGCCCAGTGGGCTTAAAGGATACCATCTCAGTCTTAAGAAGTGTAAAGTTTGCGTTTGAAATGTTATTCACTGTAGTCGTTTGTGCTGGTGGTGGAGGTGGGATATGTATATCCAGGGAGATTAGTTTGTGGTCAGATCACAGTAGTTGATGATGTACCTCATATAGTACCTCGATACAAACCCCCAGAGTGAGGAGGTGCTTTGGACCTGAATCAGTGTGCTGACTGCTGGGGTTTGGTAGTATGTCGTATGGAGTGTGTCAGGTACTGTTGCACAGTTGTTGGCTGAGCACTGATACCTGGCCATTTACATGTGTATCCACCAATAGACAGACAGATGCTATATATGGGAGATATGTTGTATCACAACAGTCGAGTAGCCTGTGTAGCATGTGTGCCAAATTCTGCTGACATATTTTGCTGATATCATTTAATTTCCCTTTTCAGGACCATGGCTCACCAGCGCAATCCAGCATACTCTGCAGTCGAGGATGAGGAAATACACCAGAGCCTGGTGCGGGATTATGCAATGCTCTTTTCCCGCACCAGCCAGAATCAGCAGGAGAGGGCTGCACTGTGGCAAGACCTGGTCCATCGGGTAAATGACATAGGCATGCATAATAGGACATATGAGCAGGTACGACATCACTGCAGTGATTTAATCAGAAATGTCTGTCAGCGTGCGTCGGATATCCACAGGCAACAGATTGCCACAGGTGGTGGGGTGGCTATACATCCCACACTCAGCAGACTGGAGGGACTACTCCTAAGTGTTGTGGCTCCTGCCCACCAACAACAACAACAGCAGCAGACCTGCATTATGATGGAGGCTGGAGCCACACAGCACCATGACTACGAGCGTGCAGGTAATATGCCATATGTATAGTTGACTGTTGTGTACACTGGTAGTTAATGCATGTGTGAGGTGTGTCCTTGGTTTGTAGCTGTCATCATAGTATTTAATGTGCAAGTGTGATATTCTCAATATCAGCAGCTGACCTATGAAAGGCAACTGTTGTACTACTGACCTGTATCATACTCAGTAACAATGGCACAGCTGTGCCCACTGACATTAATTTCCTCACTTCTGCAGGTCCCTCCGGTGTAACAGCAATGCAGCCTATCCATGCTGGTGAGTGTATATTAACAATACCTTTAATAGTCTTGATAGTAATAGTAATATTAGGCTCACTCAGTAGTGCTCTGTGTATGCATACAGGTGTGTCTGTGCCTGTGTGTCGATATCTTGCACACTGAGTAGTGTGCAAGTGTGAAACTGTGTGCAAGTGTGCAACTGTGTGCACCTGTGCATGTGTGCATGTGTACATGTGTGCACCTGTGCATGTGTGCATGTGTGCACCTGTGCATGTGTGCATGTGTGCACCTGTGCATGTGTGCATGTGTGCATGTGTGCACCTGTGCATGTGTGCATGTGTGCACCTGTGCACGTGTGCATGTGTACATGTGTGCATGTGTGCATGTGTGCATCACTGGTAACATTGTGTAGACATTGTAAACTGTGTTTCCTGTTTCCCTCCCACAGGTTCTGGTGCTGCTCTGGTGTCATGCAGCAGGGAACCTGAATCAGGTGCCATGGGTACTGATAATGATGACATCTGTGTAATGGCACAGGAAGGTATGCCAGGGTCCGTCATTGGTCAGCCAATTGACAGTACACAGCTGTCAACCCCATCAATGCACACAGTCATCCTGCCAATACATCCTTTGTCACCAATGTCCCTAGGTGATGGACAGGATACAGTGGGCATTAACCAGGGTAATGTGGTATCTGTGGCACATGCTTCCCCACACAGCAGTCTTGGGCATAGCCCTGAGATGGTACCACACAGACAGATGTCCAGGGGTTCTAGTGGGAGCATCCATGGACGTACTGCCCCTGTCAGACGTGCCCACAGAGGTCTTACAACCTCAGCTATGTTTCGGGCTGTCATGCAGGCACAGTCACGTATGGAATGGTACACCAGACAGGGTCTGAGGGAGCTGACAGCATGTCCACAGCCATGACTGACAGTATGTGTGACATTGCGGCTGCCATCCGTGATTTCACCGATGTCATAGACAGACATTGTGGGGACATATTAGATCAGTTCCACAACTACATGTCCATGAGCCAGGGCAATGGTGGATGGTTGTGGCGTCGACATGGGCATATGCCAGCAACAGCAGCAACTGGCAGTCGTCGCGGATGACAACAGGGCCGCGGCCACCCCCATAGTGCCAGCAGCAGTCCCAGCAATGCTGGGTCTGTGCTGTCATCAGACCGCCACAGGAGACCATGTGCATGTGGCTCTGGACAGGCCCAACAGGGATCTGTGTCCAGTCAACAAACACCTGCTTCTGATGACAGTACCCAGTCTGGATTGGTACCGGATACGGTCCGTAGCACCCCTGCAAGGCACAGGTACCGTGTCCATGGCCAGAGACACTGATCTGCATGACCTGGCAGGTACAGTCTGTGGCTGTCCACAAACACCGGTATATGACAGCCATGAGGTGGAACTGTGTGCATCCATACAAATATGCGAATTGACAACACCTAGGGCTACTGCATACATGCACACACTGCATCAACATTGCCCCAAGTTGTAGTGCTGTCCCTCACCAACACACATACACATACATGTCAATTGGTGGTGTCAGTGGCAGACTCAGGCATACCAAGTTCACACCCTGTGCATATGATGAAACTGTGCCACCTCCTGCAATCTGTAACATCAGTGCAGGTACAGCTTAACATGTTGCTGATGCACAAGGTGACTACATAGACATGTAGTAATAGTATCATGTTGTTAACAGTGCTGTTTGCTGATATAATTGTGGGTATATCACAGCATGCCTGATGCAGTAAGGGTATGATTGTCTTGTACTGTTTTCTACACCCATGGTAAGTACCATAGTGTATCATCTGCACATGTTTGCATACTGCTGGTAAGGATGTCAACAGAAGGCCACATACATAGGTAGCACAGGGGATAAGGTAATGAAAGTATTGATACGCAATGATGGACATGTAAACTGAAAGTGGCATGTTGCCCACACTGGACTCTGCAATGCGGATGTTTGAGGATGTTGATATGTGTGCAGTACTACACGACTGGTACAGGACACACAGGAGCACCCTAGCACTGCAAGCTCACATCTCATACCATGCTAGACAGCCCCAACACACAAAACTAACTTTCACAGGAGGGAGAGTCCCCATAAATGTCAGGGATACTGTGGTGGCAGGACAGGTAGCATACATCCTACTAAGTATGGAACCATTGAGTGAAGGCTCAGTATCTGTTATTTGACATGTGTATTACTGCAGGTATGAGCACCTGGGTTTCCATCCGGTTATTGTACATCCTGACGGTACATGGTCTGTACACTTGTGTGCGCTGAGACTGGACCCTGGCCATCTGACCTGTGTATTTCCATGTACATGTGTATAGTGCCTGCATATTTGCACTGTTACCTATTGGAAGTGGTACAGCTTGTTTGTAGTACAATGGACTACATGCAGCCCTGCTTACTGTAGCTTTTGTCTGCATGCATGTTTGCTTGCAGTTACCCTGGAACACTGATCCCACCTGCAATGCAGATTTACAGAGCTTCTGTGTACTCCTAGTGACATCTGCATAGCTTACTATATGTATGTCCATGTCTCACTTGACAGAACGTCACTGTTTGTCCTGTTCGCATGTATGTTGCCTGTGACACATTGCATATGACTTACCTGGCATTTGACCATGTGAGCAGTCATATATGCCAGTGCTAACTAATCACAGGCACTACACCCTCACATACTCACCTTCTGTACCTTGTTCCCCATTGGCCCTATGTGCTGTTAATCACCATGGCAATCACAATGCTATGGTAGCATGTGCAAGGGTCACTTGTCAGTCACCTCTATGGTACAGTTGTGGAATATGTGAGTCATGTGGCAATGTCACAGCTGCCACATGTACTCAGTCAACCCTCTCCCCTACACATGGACGTACAACACATGTATGAGATGCAACCACATAGCCAAACTGGGGACTAAGCACTCTGAACCCAGTACTGGCATAACCTGTCAGGTGGCATGAAATACTACAGTGACTACAATATGAGTCTGATGTAGACCTACACTGACAGCAATCCAAACACATGAACACACTGGGGCATTTGTGGAGCCTCAGAATAGCATCCTGCCTGAGCATCAGACACCTCTGCAGCTGGCACACAGGCATACGTTAAGCCAGAACACAGCACGTGCAACACATAGCACACAAATCCCGTGTGCTAAACAGTCACAGCCTGTACGGCTAGACAACACACCTGCTACAGTTGTGTTAGGTACCTTTATTATCTGGTACAGTGAGGTCCCACTCACCAGGCTGGACAAGGTGAAGGTCACAGTGATATGCCCATGGGGCACTATGGTCCACCACATAACACAAGCATACAGGTCAGTCAGAGGCATGGACACATATGACTCAGTCATTGTCCATGCCACTATGGCTGACCTGTGATGTACCTCCCTGGACTACATGATAGGGAACATAGAAGGGCTCTCTGAGCATGTGGCACAGGCTGGTATGACCCTGACCTTGGTTGGCATCATACCCTCACCAAGAATGCTGAAGTATTACTGAATACTGATGAATTACTGTAGCTACAACACCCTAGCTGAAAGGTTCCTAGCATGTAGTCACTGCATTGCTATGGAACAACTTGTTACCACTCCCACAACAGGTGAAAACATGCAGCACCTGTTCATCAACAACATGTAGACTATTTGCCCCAGACCAGATGTGTATCCCTCGCTGCTAGGATGAAACCATATACAACTCACACTGTATATACACAAACCACATGCAGAACCCACACAGAAAACCACAGTCATAATGTTATCCAGTACAAATACCATGTATTCACATGTGGCAGGCGTCAGACATGGGAACTATTGAAGGTCACAGGTATATATGTGTATTTGACACACACATACATCATCTGTGTGCATTGCCATTACTGGTTTAATTGATGTCATGCATTATTGTGAACAACAACCCACACACATGGGTATTCTGTGTGACAAAAACACATGTGACATTTGTGGAATTCAAAGCCATAACTAACTGTGCTATGACAGTAGTGAGAGACACAGCAGCAGAGCGTGCTATTTGCATTACTGGGAGATTTGCCTTCTTCTGCTGTACTTGTAGGGTGCTGTCATCATCTCAGTGTAGAGATTGGAATATGCAGCAGCTGGTGTGTTGTACTGGTTGCCAAAAGGGTCAGTTTTTTCACACATGTAATTGCACACACCCGCACGATTCAAACCCCTACCTAACTACGTTATGACACTCAAGACGGACGCATTAGCGGAGCGTGCTAATCGCATTACTGGAAAGTTTCCCTTCTCCTGCTTTACTTATAGGGTGCTGACATCATCAGTGTTTAGAAAGGGGAATGTGCATCCTGTAGTGTGTTCTCCTAGTTGCCAAAAGGGACATTTCTCTCACACAGAGTTGCACACACACTAACCAGCCTCATCCAAACACACACACTGAGCATTTGCAGGATTCAAACCTCTACCTAACTATGATATGACACTCAAGACAGATGCATTAGTAGAGCGCGCTATTCACATTACTGGGAGGTTTCTCTTCTCCTGCTGTACTTATAGGGTGCTGACATCATCAGTGTTTAGAAAGGGGAATGTGGATCCTGTGGTGTATTTTTCCTAGTTGCAAAAGGGACATTTCTCTCACACAGAATTGCACACACACACCAGTCCCGCTCACCCACTGAGCATTTGCAGGATTCAAACCCCTACCTAACTATATTATGACAATTGAGGGAGACGCATTAGCAGAGCGCACTATCTGAATTACTGGGCATCTATTCTGCACCTGCAGTATTTATAGGGTGCTGCTATCATTATTTATACAGAGGTATGTACATCTATTACTACCTGTCAGGTGGGGGATAGCATATATATGCATTTGCAGCCACCTACTTCAGGGTCAGATATGCACATCAGCACTGGCAGGTTATGTTTTATACCATGCTTCGTGACCACAGGACCTGTAACACACAACACATCCAGTTCAGACCACCCCTCCCACATCTGGGACACACACTTTGCTTCCCTGGGAACAGTGCCAAGATATGAAGGTGTTCACATACATCATTCCAGTTGTTAAAGTCAGGTACAGGTATATTGTGTGTGGGAACTACTCAGACCTCTACAACATTACCCTACAGCCACTATAATTTGTGAGTCCATGTGCTATGGCAGGACCAGTCACCACAGCCACAAGGGGGAATACATATTGCACCTGACCATCTGCAACATGGGTACTCACTGTTCCACACCAGAGGTAGACCACCATTGTTGATATCTGACCATACCCACCTTTCCCTGGACATCCATATCCCATCCCCACCCCCAGGCAAGGTTGTCACTGCAAACAAAGTGTATTTATCAAAAGCAAACTTTACACTTGTGAAGACTGGAGTGGAAGACTTCAAAGGACCCATGCTGGGGGAGTATACAGGCCACTCTGCATAATCCTTGACAATTGCATTCTATGAGCATGTGGAAGGTTTGCATTGATCATGCTATCCCAAATATACCCATGACTCCTCCACAACAGGACACCCTGTCAGGTGTACACCAGCCATATATGAGCTGTCCAACAGATGGAGTGAGCTAATACATTGCAGAGCAGTAGCCCACAGAGGGAGGACATCTCTGAACAGTACTGGCATGACACTTCAATCCCTCATAATCATCACGACAAAGTGTTGACAGGGAAATTGTCCAGACACTGCAGATAAGGCTCCCCTCAGTCTGTTATTGATGCCCACTTACTGTTAGAGGTCCTCACCAACCCTCTTCCAGCACACACCAACAACATGGATGTGGCATAGCAAATTCAACCCCTGGGATCTCCACTGTGTCCCTGCTTGATGGAGGCACAGCACACTAGCCTCAAACGGTGTCTTATGTGACCTACTTTACAGTGGCACAGTAGCCTACTGTACTGGGGATGCAGACGCCAAGCACACTCTGGCTAAGCTTTCATTCCCTAGGGCAAACAGCCTAGTATTGACCTCTACACCCATATGTTTAATTGTCAGATGCACAATATTTGTTGCTGATAGACTGTTTGCAGGTCTTTATTGCCATAGTATTCTCTGTTTCTATGAACAACTTGTGTATCTGTGGAAGATGTTTGAATATGAGAGGGATCCACTATATCACTTATGTCTCTGTAGTCATTTAACTGTGTGCACTGGGAAGATTGCTGTAATGTGGTTGGTTCCTGGAATAACACGTACAAATACCAGATATGTGTGGCCAACTGCTAAACTGAGATATGGCCTGTGTGTGCGAGCATGTCCAGTTCAGGCTTTCCATGGCATGTTGTCTGACATATGTCTCATTTATCAAAGTGTGTGAGCATGCCCAGTGTGAGCTTTCCGTATGTTGAACTCTGCAGTCCGCCACATTTGTGGATGAGTGTGAACTTCAGCAATATCTCACGTTTATAGTTGTGTGTTGGGTGTTATGTTGTGTACTTACTGGCCAACTGCTTTGTGTCTGAACACAACAGGGATTATACTGTGCCTGCAGGGTTTGCATGGGATACTTTGCATACAGTTGTCAACATCCTTTCATACTGACCTAACACTGTAGTGCCATATAGTGTACTGGTTCAGTACTTTCACTGTGGTAGACAGTATCCTGGGCTTTAGTCCTATCACTGCTTTAAATTTTCATAGTGAGCACAACAGACTGTTTAGGGGCCAGTTGTGCACATATGACCATGTTGCATTATGTTCAGATATGGACTACTTAAACCAGGCTTGTCCAACATTGGTAGTGTATTCCACAACATAGGTGGACATTGGCAAACACTAGCGATGTGCCCTAGGCCATTTCTAATGCTAGTCAGAGAGTGTGTTTGTCCATCGACACACATTGTAACTGGAGTTTGCCATGACATATGTCATGGTTAGTATACTGTGCCTCCGTCTACCCGTGACATAACAGTGATACCCAGGGTAAACCTACCATCTCCCATCCACTCATCAAGATTCCTCTTGAGGAGAGTCGATGAGTGACTCTCTGGCTAACCTGTACTGGGAGTTTACTCAAGAGTGGGGGTGGCTTCTGTGTTATGGATCATTCAGTACAGCTTGTCATATGTATGTCAGTGCTGGAGTTCAGGTCTCTCATGTGCATAGCTCACTGCCATTCAGATTGTGCAAGGTGCAACATGTTCATTGATTCCAGCTTGGACATGGCTTTATACAGCAGGCACAGCTTGCCTCTGGGCAGGCAGTATGGCAGTGTGTGGAGCTGCAGTTTGTTTAATCAGGCAACACATGGCATCTGTTCAAGCTCTTTGATACTCCTGGTGATGTCTTTTGGGGTCTTTCCAGTTGATGGAGGTGTCTGCTGAGGTACATCCCACAGGGGCCATTGTAGTAAATTGTTACGCTGATGAAGGATGACTGCAGAGCCACAATGACCTCCCCTGATCTAGATCTGACTACCTTCATGATTATGTGGGTATATGGTATGTTTCTGTAACCACCATAGCCACATGCTTGTCCAATGCAAGATATATATCAACTTGTGTCCCCAGGTCCCTTATTACATCTTAAGTACTTAATGGATTAACACCTATGTGGTAATTGGTGGGCACTTACTGTATATCCACAGGGGTTGAATATACACTTTTCTGCAATTAGCTTGCTGACATGGCTATGGCACCAGTTGTCTGTTTCTATGTGGCCCTTTTGTGGGATGCTTGTGTCAGCTGGAGGGTCAGATATGGTGGCCAGTTTGTAGTCCTCTGCAAACTTTTTAGACACAGTCCTTCCATGTTGGCCTGCACCTATGGGACATATATACCAAACAAGGGAGGTCCCAGGACCAAGCCTTGTGGGATGCCAGTTATATCTGGTTTGTAGTCTGACATGGCTGCAGCATTTCTGACCATGTCAGTTCTGTCCTTGGTCTGGTTTGCAACCCCTCTACTGACATAGGGGTTTATATTTAAGCTGGTGAGCTTATCTATAATGAACACGTGGGGTATTGTATGGAAGCCTTTTGCGAGGTCCAGCTAGGCTGTGTGGACCACATTCCCCTCATCAATGACCTTAATGACTGTTTCAAATGAGTCAAACATGTTTAAGGGGCAGGATCTGCACTTAAGAAAGCCACACTGGGTAGGGTCCAGTGTCAGTAGGTCCCCAATATCTTTATGTCTAAGGTACATGCTGATCCTTTCCATAGCTTTGCAGACCAAGCTTGTCAGGATTCTGGGGTGGTAGTTTGCAGTATCCATTCAGGCAACACCTTTGTGGAGAAGGACCACTGTTGTTGTACACTGCTCTTTGGGTACATATCCTGTGGTAAGGCTGACATTGAGCAGTAGTGTTATTTGGCATTCCATTCTTCTTGGAGTCCATGTTGGACTCAGCCCAGGACACCATCTCGTACCATTGATGCTGTGTGTTTTGCTTTGTAGATGCTGGCTGTTACCTCAGCATCTGCAATGTCAGGGGGCCAACACTCTGCTGGGATAGATATTTTGCATTTTGGGGGGGGGGGGGGAGTTCACTGCACTTGTCAGGTTGGATGTTGGCAATATGTGTGTGTGTTTGGTATGTTGTTTGTAATATTTGAGTGATTCAGAGCATATCTGTGAATTCCCAACAAGGTTCCTACCATCAGTTAAGAAAGCCTTGTGATTATCCTTAGTGTCCTGCACAATTTGTATCTTCATAGGTTCATAGGTTCATACTAGGCTATCCACCCTAGGGCATTTATAAGCCTAGCCAGAGTGTGTGTGGCTTTTGCCACCCCTTGCTATGTGAATATTATGGCCATTTAGGATTTACTTTACTGTGCCTCTGTCTGGACATGACACAGTAAAGACCCCCAGTGTACATCTACGATCACCCATCCACTTGGCAAGATTCCTGTTGAAGAGAGTCAGTGAGGGGCTCTGCCTAACATGGAGTGGGATTCCGTTCCAGGGTGTAGGGAGCTTCTGGGTTGTGTATCTGTCCCTCCAGCACATCCTATTTCATTATGTATTGAGGTTGACATCTCTCGCTCTCACAGCTCCGATGGATTTGGGTTTTCTGGGGTGGAGCATGTCCATTAATCCTGTGTTGGACATGGCCTTGTACAACAGGCATACAACGCCTCTGCGTAGGCAGTATGTGACTGCATACAGCTGGGGTGTCTACAGCCAGGCAGCATATGACATATATTTGAGACCCTTTATCCTCTTGGTGAAGTACCTTTGAGGTCTTTTTAACTGCTGCAGGTGTCGGGTAAGGTACATCCCAAATGAGGCATTGTACTAAATTATGGGCCTGATAAGCGAACAGTATAGGGGCACAATGACCTCTGTTGACGTAGATGTGAATCCTTTCATGATAAGGTGTCCAATATAGACAGTCTTTCTAGCCACGTTGGCAATGTGAGTGTCACATGACAGGTTACTGTCCTCTTGTGTCCCTAGGTCCCTGATTATTCCTTCCATACATAACGGATTACCACCTATGTGGTAATTTGTGACTACCTTGTTTGGTATTTGGTGAGACATTCATACTGTCCAGTGTCTTCAGAACAGCTGAGTGGGGTTCCTGTGTGTGAGAGTGTGGTCTGTAGCATGCTACAGACTGTACAGCAGTTTTGCCTACAGTTAGTTGCACATGGGTGGTCTCCGATGCTTTGTGCATTGTCAGTTACCTGGACGTGTGGGTATCTGTGCTGAATATGGATACTCCCCCTCCTTTTATGTTTTGGTCCAGGTTTTGGGGCCATAACGCATGATATGAGGTATAACCTGGTAGTGTTGGTGTGCTGTCAGGAGCCTTGCTGCAGGTTTCTGTCACTGCACGGACATCGATGTTCTCCATACTGGGGAGGGTCTCGGGAGCATGCATGTTGAGGTTTACACGTCTGGCATTGGGCAGCATTACCCTTATGTTTCTTTCCACTTATGTTTTCTAGGGAGTGGGTTAGTCTTTTCAGCCTTGCCTACAAAAGGCTCTATGGAGGTGGCAAGAGCCTTATCCAATATCCAGATGCCCAGGGGTAACAGGTGCAAGCCATCCCTGGCACAGCAGCGTGGCTTGTCAAGCATGACATCCCAAGCAGACAGACATTGGATCCCTTGGAATGACACCAGTAATTGTGCCACTTGTTAAAGCTGATCATTCTGTGTTTGTACTGTGGCATCATTCTTGGTGAGGGTAGGATGCTGCACACGGTCAGTGTCATACTGGCCTGGACTACATAATCGGAGAGCTCATCTATGTCTCTTTTCATGTAGTCTGGGGAGGTACATCTCAGGTCATTCATGCCAGCATGGACAATGACTGCATCATATTTCTACTTGCTTTAGGGTGACCTACGTACTTGTGTTATGTGGCGTATTGTAGCAGCCTACAGGCAGCTTACTGTACCCTTTCCCTTGTTCAGTCTGGTGAGCGGGACAGCAGTGTGTCTGACTATGGAGTCACCTATTACAACTGTATCAGGCATGTTGTTTCTCCTTCTGGCCTGTGACTGTTTGGCACACCAGCTTTATGTACTATGTGTTGCATGTGCTATGTTTGGAGGTAGTGGTTGCTTGGGTGTCTGCTTTGGAGGCCTCTGTTGATGTGGTGTGTTTGTAATTAGAGCCTTCGGGAATGTTTTTCTGTGTTTATGTCTTTGGTTTGCAGTTGGGATAGGTCTATGTGAGACTGGGTTTGTGGTGTGTGTGGTTACCTTCTCCTCCTGACTAGTTTTGACAGTACTGAGTTGAGAGAGCTCAGCCTCCGGTTTGGATAAATGGTTGCATCTCTCACATATATTTGTATTTCTTGGGGGGAGGTGAGGGTTGTCTGTGTACATGGGGCAGGTGTAACATTGTCTCAAGATTCACAGATGCAACTTGTTGTAGCTGGCCTTAGTGGATTGTATGAGTGGACATATTTTATTGCCATACTACTGATCAGAGATTACTTCCTTTTTATGTTTGCTCTATCATGTAGTAGCTTCCTCATTCTCTTGCATGGTTTGGTAATGGCTGGGGTCCACCATGCCAGATGCCTGCGTGTATGGCATTGTGTCTTGGTTTTATTTGGGATTGCATAATCCATGCATTCCTGGCAGTGTTCATGGAATGCCTGTATAACATGTTCTGAGGTGTGGCCCATATTTTGCACCTGCACAGGGCCTTTAATGGACATCAGTTTGGACGAGTGCAACTTTTGCTTTACACATGTTTTTCACTGTGGCTTTCTGGCCAGGGACTGTGGTCAGGATGTGTATATCTGGTGTGATTACTCTATGGTCTGATCTTACCGGTGAGGGATACACTTCTCATCTTGCCATCCAGTACCCATGTTGCTGATTATCACATCCAGTATGCTTACCCCTCTTGTGGGAGTGGTACGTTGTTCCTGGGCATTTTGGTTTATGGATTCTAGGAACCTTTGTCCTAGAGTGTTGGAGCTAGAATAATGCTCCCAGTCTATGTTTGGGTATTTTCAGTCACCCAATATAATGTGGTTTGGAGGGCTTGATATATTCATGTATTCCAACATAGGCCAAGTGCAGTTCCTGGTGTTAGCATGGTAATCTGTAGCAGGCTATAAACTGGGAGACAGTTTTAGCCACTGTTATTTGACCATGGCTAGTCCATGCTGCTTCTTGTTGTGGTACCAACATGGGGGTGTGGTTATCCTTGACAATTATTGCTAGTCACCCTCCTTTTGTAGCTTGTTCCATGTTTTGAGGCTGTACAGCACAGTATGAGGTGTAACCTGGTAGTGTTAGGGTGCTGTTGTGAGCCTTGACCCAGTTTTCTGTTACAGGACAGATATCAACATTCTCCATACTGGGGGAGTTTAAACTGCATGCATCTTGCTGTTTAGACTTCTGGCATTGGGTAGCATTACATCTAGGTTCTTATCCCTTGTGATACCTATGGAGGTGGGTTTGTGTTTTGAGCCTTACCTATTCAAGGCACGCTGTGGGTAACAACAGCCTTTGCCAGTATCCATAAGGCCAGGACTGATAGGTGCACACCAGCCCTAGCAGGTGGAGCATCATGTCATGCTCAGCATGTCATCCCAGGCTGGCACACATTGGATCCCCTTTGACTAACAGCAATACTTCAGCCAATTATTGCAATTGATCATCTCATCTTCATATTGTGGCATCATGCTTGGTGAGGGTAGGATGTTAGTCAGGGTCATCAAGTTTGCATATACTACATGGTGTTACATTGCTTAACACATGGCAATCATGCCTCAGGTGGTGCTGCAGGGCTGCCTCTGTCGGATGCACATACTACACTCCCTGTACATGTTTGACAGCAGGTTATGTCATTTTAGGCATCCCTGTTATTATATGAGTGAGTCAGAGAGGGGTATCATTCCCAGGGTTCCTACTGAGCCAGTGTATGTGCTATGCGTTGCCTCTTTGCCAAGGCCAGGGCATACTGGGCATGCCTCCTTCTGCCTACTGGGGCAGGCTCAGGTTGTTCCTCCTCCGAGTCACGTTCTGCCTGTGATGGCCTTGGCAATGGTGGGGGGCTGTTTGGCCCGGCCCTATGCTGGCCCTGCTGCAGCTGTTTTCGCAAGATCATATTATGTAGCATAGCACATACCATGACAATTTGGGTACATATAGTTGGTGAGTACTGCAAGGCTCCACCAGATGTGTCCAGACTCTGGAACCGTGACTTGAGCAGCCCAAACACACGCTCTATTACATTACGTGTTTGTGCGTGTGCCTCATTATGGCGTTCCTGTTCAGGTGTGTGTGCCCATTGGCAAATGTCTGGTACAGCTGCGTCAAATGCCAGATATGGGAATCATGGTAGCTCCCAGGGCAGCCAGCACACACACTCATTATTATGCCCTGGGCATCACACATGACCTGGCAGTTGATGGAGGGGAAGCCCTTGTGGTTTATGTAGGCCCTACCCCGCTCACCAGCTGGTGCTTTGATGCATATGTGCGTGCAGTCTATTGGACCCACTACCTCAGGGTATTCCGCTATTTGCTGGAAGAGACGCATATTGCTGGCCAATACCACACGGGCATTGGGGAAATATACATGATCACCGACATGTGCTGACATGGCATCCAGGAACTGGTGCAGTACCCTGGAGGCTGATGCCTGTGATATCCCCATCATATCACCAGCTGGTCTCTGGAAGGTACCTGTTGCTAGTATTCTTAGGCCAACACATACCTTGGTTTCCACTGGGATGGGTTCCCCTCTGTTGGTTCTGTGTGTGAGGTGTGGCCTGCACAGCTCAACAATTTGCTGCAGGAGGTCTCTGTCCACTCTATAGCGCTCCACTATCTCCAGCTCATGTAACCCATGGTAGGTGACCCTGGGCCTGTACACTCTTCTCCGTCTCCTCACTGTGGGTTGTCTGGCACCATTTGCATTGTCACCACCCTCAGCAAGTCGCCTATGTCTCCTTATGACAGCTATGGCAGCCCCTAGCATTTCTGCTCTGAGTTCAGCTTTTTCAGTTTTCAGTTCTAATAGCTTACTCCTGTCTTGCAGTGTCTCTTGAGAGAAACATCCTGCACTACTGTTTGCAGAGTTTTAAGTGCTGGGCTACTATTCTGCCTGTGTAATTGCCTGCTTCTAATTGTTTTCACCTGCGAGCTCCAGCAGTATTCCCTGCTAGCTTCCTACTTATTCTGTTGCATTCCTTCTTCCTTTCTGTTTCCTCAGGGGGGAGCAACGCGCATACCAGCAGAAACACGCTCACAGTGGCTTACACACGCGCACACATGCTTACACGGTTTAGAATCTTCTTATTCGGGTTAAAACACATGCACGCCAGTGCAAACAGTCTTACAAGTCTGCCAACAGGCTCCTACATGCTCAGTTTTCCTTACACGTGCGCACACTGCCCTACTCGTGCCTCATGGTGCAAACACGTATGCATGCACACCCAGCAAAAAACTTTGGTGTTGGCAACAGCGTACACCTTCCATTTCTTGACTTTCCCATGCTTATTTTGTGGCACTCCTCTTTCCATGACATGTGTCTGACATCTGTCATGTAACACTGACCTCCAATGAACTGCATTTCTTTCTGCCATTCCCCCCTGTGATGTCACCTATCTCCTACTCTGTTCCTCCCCCTTATGTAACTCTTACACTACTCAGAATGTGCTCATTTGCTATGTGACAGTGGAATTCAGTATCCTAACACTCATTTACATCAGATTGCCTACTAATACTTAGTTACATGTCTTATACTCAGCTTCCCCCCTTAGCAACCACTAAACGGTGACCATATTGTTTTTGGTCTGCTGGTCCCTGCATTGTAAATCCATGTATTGCATAAAACCCACATTTGTGGGTTTATAACCTTCATTTTTATGTTTTATATAGTGCAGCCCGTTTGCGCGGGGCTGCGCTGCGTTTAAACATCAGCGATCGCCGAAAGAAAAATATTTATTTCTCATATTTGCATCGGGGTACCTTGCCAATGGCCACATATTTGGCCATTGACATGCTGCCTGACACATATGCACCCTTTATTTGGAGCTGACATGGCTCCATTGTGTTATTTGCAGGAACGTACTCAGTTGTCAACTGAGTACATTTCTGCAGCTAACACGGCTCTTACATGGGCTGGTTTGAGGTTTGTGGATCGCTAATCTACCTCATTTGCATGCCTTTCAGCTGCAAGTGAGGTGATTAGCATATCCACGCCCAGTCCGTGTAAGAGACGTTTTAGCTGGTCTCTTACATGGAATTTCGGGCTGTTCTTGGATCACGAGGGCTGCATGGAGTCTTACACTACTCTTAGACTCATGCTAATGCAAAACCTATTATTCTATCAACTTTCTAAGTTTGGAATGGCAATATTTAAAATCTCTCCCTATTTGTCCACCCATCATTTTAGGCTTTGTCCAGATGTTTTGTTCTAAGAGGTTGAGAGGTATGGATAAGTAATGTCTGATGCACAGTGTGGCCAGTAAATGCATTGCAGAGCATAGACTGTGAGTAGTATTGCATACATCAGTTTTTATCTTTATTGTATTTAATCTGGCCCATAGTTTTTGACCAGACAGACTCTTTTTGGAAGTGCTACACCATATTGTGCTCACCTGTGCCTTGTATGCTTTTTCCTTGTAGCCTATTCCTCTAACTGCTCCTTACCCATTACCACCTCTATCTCTGGCTCTGGTTTGTCTGGTCTTCTGATGGCAAATACATTGCCCCAGCTGTCTCAACAAAATTATATTATGCAGAATTGCACAAACAGTTGTTATTGCACTACAGACCTCTGGAGCATATTGTAGTGTAAAACCAGTGGAATCTAGGCAGTGGGAGTGGAGCTTCATCATTAGAACACACACACATTTGTGTTTCATATCAGTGACAGTGCAGGGTTATATTGTGTCTCAATCAGCTTTGTGGGTTGAGTATTAGTGTCATGAGCTATGGCTCCAGGGAAAAGTCATCATCACTAATTAGATATTCCCAAAGGAAATTAGCCTGCATAAATCATTGGTAGAGTTCAGACATTTGCCAGATGTGGGGAATCCTAAGAACTGTCTGGATGATGCACATAAACATTGTATAAAATACCCTGTGTGTTGATCATTGCCTAGTAGATGATAGAGTAGAAAATCTTAGGGTGGATGTGCTATTACCCTTGATAGTAATGTGGGTACAGTCAATGTCCCCTAAAATGTCAGTGAAAGGGGCTGTTCTGTAGAACACCCATCAATGTTCCTCTAAGGCTGCAGTATTACGTCAAGGAACTGGTGTAGTGTTCATGAGACATATGCTTGTGATACACCCACAATGTCCCTGATGTTTACTGGAAGGTCCCTGTAGCAAGAATGGCCAAAGCAACACATCTCTTAGTGTCCGCAGGCATTAGCATTCCATGCATCCCACAAGATTCCATGTGATGATGGCACAAGTCTAACAGCTTCCATATAGTATGTCAATCTACATGATAACATTCAACATGTTCCCTGTTGTGGACGTGATGGTATGCTAGATGCACTCGGATTTGTCTGTGATGTGGAGGGTGATGGGTCACCACATTGCAGACAATGGCTATGGGAACAGCTTCTGGCATGTACTTCTTGTCTAAAACTACAATTAGACCTAAACTGGAAGCAGGTACCTCTCTCTCTGTTTACCAGGAAATCACAGTGTATGAACGTACTAGCAGCCATAACTGACTGCACAACTTTTATACATTTCTGAATCACTCCACCATACTGTTTAGCTTTGTTTATATTTAAAGTGGCATTTGGACAATATTGCTCATTTTCATGTCATTATGTTATTGTTTGCATATGATGAGGGCTGTGTAATTTTTCTTACTTGCTTGTTGGCACTCCTTGTGTGTTTGTGTGAGAATATAAGAACATGTGTTGATCACATGTGTATGGGCTCCCCGCATGTCTCTGTTCTTTGCACAATTTTGCCTTATACATTTTTGTTTCTGAATCACAGGGTCTATTTGTATTTACATTTTTGCTGTTCTATCAATTGCAGTTACTATCCTCAGAATTTCAATGGGCATGCCATAACATTGCATACTTATATTTCTGATTATATTTATACATTTTGATCAACAGATATTTCATATTTTGCAGTCTGAAAATTTAAGATTCCAATTCCAACTTGGACTTGACATGTCCTACAAATGTCAGTACATTAGCTTGCGTCAAGATTTTTAAAATTTTCAGAACAAGGCCTATAAATGATTAGCATTATGCAGCACAGGTCTTAGTGCAAGCATGTAGCATAATCTCAAACACGCCAAAATTTGTCTAAATAAGTAAATCATGTGTATTTTGGTGCAGTATTTAAAATGAAATGAGGTATCCTTTTTTTCTGTGAAAAGGTCATTATTATAGTTCTGATTTCATAATAATATACAGTAATGATATAATTCACATATACACATACTTTTTCAGTCTGATAAAATCAGAAATGTTTATTTTGTGTTCTAAAGTGAATGTCAAAAAAGAGTATTCAAATGGCTACATAGAACTATTTGTGTTAATTATATCATTAAAACCACTGAAACATTTGAGTAAATTTGTGTTATGAATTCCTACAATAAACATACTTAGTAATTGAGTTCAGATCTAAAAATGTATCCAAAACTTTGCTTTCATACTACATGAGTTATGATATATGGTATTTAAAATTTGATGGAATGTTAGAAGCATAATTCCAGTTATCAGAAAAATTATGCAGCTTGAAGAAATATATTTATGTTTTGACAACACAGTAAAGTTATATTCTGCTTATGTGTTGTTTTTTCCACCCTGAGTAGGTTAGCCACCATTTTTTGTATAATATAAACTGTCAGCCTCTCAATGCAAAATATAAAGCATGCACATCTGCCTCTACATATGCACACATCCTCATACATGTTCTCTCTCTCTGTCACACACACACACACACACACACACACACACACACACACACACACACACACACACACACATGCACTCATTCCACATGAGGATGGCACACATCTACCAGCTACTATAAGGTATCTCGGTCCACATGGTGGCATTCAACTCTTTCCCAGTTTTTACACACAGACACACACACACACACACACACACACACACACACACACACACACACACACACACACACACACACATACACACACACACACACACACACATATATATATATATATATATATATATATATATATATATATATATATATATCAATATGTATATCTATCTCTCTCTCTATATATATATATATATAATATATATATATATATATATATATATAGATATATATATATATATATATATATATATATATATATATATATATATATGGGTTCCATTCAGAAGCTCAAAATACTGAAATCTCGAATTTCAGTATTTCGAGCCCAAGAAGCCGAATCCACATAATAGCAAAAGTTTAGAAACACGACATTCAAAACCTCGAATACCGGAGGTTTTGAATTTCATGCTTCTAAAGTTCCGCTATGGTAAGTGTGCGTATGTGTTAAGGGGTTTGGGTAGGGGCTGTGGTGTGTGTCAGTGTATTTTGTTGCTGTGATATGTGTGTGTGTGTGTGTGTGTGTGTGTGTGTGTGTGTGTGTGTGTGTGTGTGTGTGTGTGTGCAAAGAGAAAGTAGCTTGTGTGGTGGTGTTTTATGTGTGTTTGTATGTAGTGCAACCTCGGAGTGAGAATATTTAAGTAGGGGGATTTTGGGGGTGCAACCCCCACATGGGGGGTGCAGGGCGGCTTGCCCCCCTGCTTTCATGTAGTGGAGTGTGTGTGTTTGTGTGGTGGATGGTGTGTGTGTGTGTGTGTGTGTGTGTGTGTGTGTGTGTGTGTGTGTGTGTGTAGTAAAACCGCAAAATTCAAAACTTCCGGTATTCGAGGTTTTGAATTTTGCGGTTTTTAGTTTTCGTTGTTTTGTGAATTTTACTTCTTGGCTTGAGATGCTGAAATTCGAGATTTCAGTATTTCGAGCTTCTGAAGTGAATATATATATATATATTTATATATGGTTCCCTATCAGAAGCCTGAAACACTATAAGCCTGAAAATCAAAATCCTGAAAACTACAGACTGAAAGACCAAAATCCTGAAAGACCAAAATCCTGAAACTCAAAATCCTGAAAACACAAAATGGACATACTGACATCATTGTGGCTTTGCTATTGTTAGCCCTGTGGTGTTGGGTCATGCGTTGGGTTCAGGTAAGTGTCTTGGTTTTATGTTAGGGTTAGGCGGTTTAAGTGAGTTAGGGTTAGGGCGCAGGTTAGGCATGTATGCAATAGTGACAAATATTGGGGTTAGGGGCGGTTTAAGTGAGTTAGGGTTAGGCGGGTCAGGTGAGTGTGCGATAGTGACGGACCTTAGGGTTAGGGTTAGGGTCAGGGTCAGTTGGTAGATATTAGTGTCTTTATAGTGACATATTAGCATTATTTGTGTTTTCAGGATTTTGAGTTTCAGGATTTTGGTCTTTCAGGATTTTGAACTTTCAGTCTATAGTTTTCAGGATTTTGATTTTCAGGCTTATAGTGTTTCAGGCTTCTGATAGGGAACTATATATATATATATATATATATATATATATATATATATATATATATATATATATATATATATATATATATATATATATATATATATATATATATATATATATATATATATATATAGGCCACGGTATTGCAGAGGTTAGTGTTGTGTTGTTGCCTCACAGCAAGAGGTTATCCAGTTCGATTCTTGGCTGGAGTGCCTTCTGTGTGGAGTCTGCATGTCCTCCCTGTGGTCGAGGGATGTTAAAGACATGCAGGTAGGTAGGTGAGTGTGTGAATGGGTGTGACTTCTTTGAAGTTTGGGTGTCAGGCTGGCAACTCCGGCACTGTAAAAAATCCACTGCCAATTATTATTGGACCGGCGTTCCACTGTGGTGACCCCTAACTGGGAAAAGACATTAGTTAGTATATATATATATATATATATATATATATATATATATATATATATATATATATATATATATATATATATATAGTGACCCATAGCAGCAGCTGAGACTGTGTGAGGAGATTTCCACCCATTTAATATAAGAGAGGGAAAGCTTACCTTTCTGTGTATAAAAGCAAAGCCATGGAAGGAAAGACCAGCAGCAGTATGAGTGGGAATTAGATCTCTCATCACAGAGAGAAAGAGAGAGAGAGAGCACACTTAGACCTAGAGCCTCAAGATCAGAGAAAATCAGTTGGAAGCTGAAGAGAACCCAGAGAAGCTCAAGAAAGTGAGATTCCAGTTTCACAATATAGGGGTTCAGAGGATTCTCAGTTTACAGTTTGTGGAACTTTATACGGCAATAAATCCCATGGAGTGTTGTTTGATACTGTCTCTCCCTAATGATTTATTAGAAAGTGTAACAGATGCATAATGTAAAGCTAATATGTATTTGTAATGAGGTCATTCATCACATATTGTTTGGAATCAGCTTCATGCATCTTCTGGAGTTCTGTATTATAAATTATAAAGACACTGAGTACAGAACAAGTAAAGAAACATTTTTTGTGCATCAAGCAAACTGTGTAAATTCTTCATTAAATCCTGCCTCTTGTTTGCATTCTAATTACTTATAACCACAATGAAGGAGAAAAAGGTGCAATTCTAGCTTAGAAAACAGTTATCCACACCTCAATGAAACTCCAGAGGACAGGAAACAGTAGATGGGCTTAACACAGTTTTAATGCAGTAAGAAAGCCGAACACATCAATGATACTCCTTGAAAATACGTTTTCGTCCTCAACTTCATCAGATACAACTAATAAACTAAATTACATGTCTTAAATACTTCAATTAATTACAAATTCACCAATAAAACAGCACATCACTAAAATTAACATTATAGGCTTTACCCACAATCCTTTTCACCTCCACTAACATAATTAACGTCATTTACAATAACAATTCTGCACTTTAAAAGTTCTTTTTAATACAATTCATAATGTAAAATAAACCCTGTAACTGCTTGCATCAATAAATGTTAAAACAACATCTCTCCTTAAGGGAAATAAATCATAATAAAACTTTATATATTAGTTTATAAAATTGCTGTACCACTGTTCATGTCCCCTCTATTGGGTCAAAAAATCGCAATTGCTTCACATTTAGAATAATTACCAAATCTTATTATGCAGTACTCAACACAGTCAAATTCCACATTTGTTTACTTTTTATAAATGTTATAATCTTGCTGATCTCAGCTATAAAACTGGGGCCAGGGATAAACCATCATTTAGTCCAGGGAACCTACTGGCTTCTAAAAAAAGCTGCCAGTAAAGTTCCCTGTATTCAGTTCTGGTCTCCGACATACCACACCTCATATCCCTTGGGATCTCCTCAAGCACAAAAAAACTAAACTTTCCTTTTCCACATTCTATACTGTGCCTATATAGTGCATAATTAACATTTCTATTACTTATGGCGTACAAATGTTCATATACTCTCCTTTTCAGCTTCCTCTCAGTTTTTCCTACATAGAATGTCTTGCACTCACATAAGGCAGGATATACAACCCTGCTTGTCTCACAATTACTATAGCTCCTTGCCATGAGGGTTCTATTTCTGGAATCCAGGTGGACTAGTTCAGTATTCATAATGAAAGAGCATTGCGCACATCTCCCAGATTTGAATGTGCCTTTCTTTTTTTGGGTTCCACCCCCCTTAAAGTCATAGTATCCTTCCAAAACATTTTTGATACTTGTTCCCTTCCTATAGACACATTTAAAAGGTGTTTTAAAGTCAAGTTTAAGGTCACTGATTCTACTGAACCTAATCCATTCCCTTTCGATTGTTCTACATACAACATTGGCATCCCCACTAAAATCAGTGATGAATGCCGAACCAAAGTTCCCCTCATTCTTATTTTGTTTCAAACTTAAATGATCACCCACGTGGCTAAATTCGGGAATTCCCAAGATTGGGGCATATTTGCCTGTCCTCTCACTAGCCACCTCCTGTTTCACTTGGGTGATTAAAGTTTCTGGGTATCCATGTTCACAAAACATCCCATGTAACACATCACATTCCTTTCTAAATTCCTCATAATTCAAAGTCATTCCACTAATTCTTACAAATTGCCCTTTTATAATACCTTTCTTCTGATGGAAAGGATGGGCACAAGCATAATGTAGAATAGAATTAGAGTATGTCTTCTTCCTGTATACCCTTGAATTAAATTTATTACCTTCCTTGTAAATAGTGACGTCTAAGTATGCAATTTCTTTATGGCCAATATTGTACGTAAACCTTAAAAATTCAGTAGATTTGGAAATGTTCTGATAATATTCCATGAATGTTTGAAATGTTCCTTTCCAAAAGATACAAATATCATCTAAAAAACATTTGTAAAATACCCAGCAATCCTTGTATATACTATTCAAAACAAACCTCTTCTCCCACACCATTAGTATCTGGTTGGCATACATCGGGGCACACCTTGCCCCCATTGCCACTCCACTGGTATGTTGAAAAAATTCTCCTGAAAGAAAATGTAATTATTTTTTAAAACCAATTCCATCAATTGCATACAAATATGTATCTCATCAGGGTTTAAATGTGTATCTTCTCTTAGGTATTCCTCAAAGCATTCAATGCCAATAGCATGAGGTATTGAGCCAAATAAATCCACAATGTCTACAGTGATGAAAATTAAATCCTCACTAAAAATTTCTTGCTTAATACTCCTTATAAAATCCCACTAGTCCTTTAACAACATCTCATTTGTCATTACCAAATGTTTTAGTTTTGCATCCAAGTACCTTGCCAAAGGGGATGTGACAGATCCCTCTGCAGCCACAGTAGGCCTTAGGGGTGGGTCATGGACATTTTTGTGAGTTTTTGGTATTCCAAATGTAAAAGGAACTTGTGAGCATGGATTGTGCAAAAATTCGAATAGCTTCCTATCTACAAAACCTCCCAATAATAAATCATACAAAGCCACACATATATTTTTGTAGGCTATGTTAATTTCATTAATAGAGACTTGGGAATATTTATTCTCATCATATAAGTGTTCCAACATTTTTGCCTCATACATCACATTATTCATTAAAACAATCCCTCCCCTCTTGTCAGGCTTCATAACCCTTAGTTGCTGGTTATTCTTCAACTCAACTAACGTTTCCTTTTCCACCTGAGTTAAGTTAGAGGGAAACCTATTCTTACTCATCATTGCTCTGAGTTCATGTTCAATGGAATTTTCTAGGTTTTTCAACTGGGGATGTAAAGGTGGGTTGTAGACACTTCTTTTTTGTAAACTTGTGTCACTATTCCTCATTCCCAATCTCTCATCAAAGACCAATTGAAAGTTATTTTTTCTCAAAAACAGTTTAACATCAATAATTGTCTTACTCAAGTCACCTTTTCTGGTCAGAACAAAATTCAACCCCTTAGAGAGGAGTTGAAAGTGTCGTGCTTCCAGTTCCACTTCACTGCAGTTAAAAATATTAAATCCTTGGTAGGAATTTTTCACTTTCCATCACAAACATCAGCACTATACAGAATTAGTGACTGTGATAGTATGGACAGATGTATGTGATAACAACTGATCATTTGTACAGTGGTACATTGAAATAGTATTGCCTCGTAGCACATGTTTCTGTTATTCAGTTTCCTTCTGTGTGAAGTCTGCATCTATCTATGCCTCTCTGTAGGTTTTATTCTGGTGCTCTGGTTTTCTCTCCTAGACCCTCAAGTGTATAATATATGCTTGTATTAAGCCATGCTTTTATTTAATCAGAACCAATAACAGAGTGGACATAAAAGGTAACCATCTTTATTTGTAAAGGTATGCAGGCATGCAGGCAATATTCCCATATCAGATTTATATATGCTTGTAATAACCTATTATCTTTGGGGTGTAGTGGTGCAGTTGTTAGAGTTGCCCCTTCACGAGCGTCTATGGTTTGAGTCTCAGCTGGGGTGCCTTCTGTGTAGAGTCTGCATGTTTTCCTTGCATTTGCATGGGTTTTCTCTTAGTGCTCCGGTTTCTTCCCACATTCCAAAGATGTGCTTCCTGAGCTTTTCTAACTAGGCCTCCACTGAAAATGGGCTCTGTCCCAGTAAGACTTTCCTGGTAAACAAATGTTAAATAAAATAAAATCTCAATTTATTAGAAACTATTATTGTGTTAGCTTTGAACATTAAGCTTCAGACACAACACATTTTTCCTTGAAAAAAAAAATAAACTGAATTTCTTTCTTTATTCGTGATTTTTGTTCCGGCCATCATTAGATCTTATGTTGCAAACCTTAATCTGTTTAAGTTGCACCTCAGAGTTTAATTCAGATAGTGGGGTTTTAGCCAGTTAGGATATGTTTAAAGGATGGAAGAAAAAGCTAAAAAGTAAGATAAACTGAGAAAAACAAGAAAGGAAAAATATATAGTATGAGACCTGGAAGGGGGGAAAGAGGAGATGGGCACTGGGATGGTGCAGGGAAGAACAGTGTGTAATGGGAGCACATGTAGTCCTTTGTGTAGGGCTTAATTTCCTTCAAAGACTAGGCTTGTTTGACATAGCCAGATATCTGACATGTGAATAGTCCGTTATGTGATTATAACAAGAGGTTACTGAGGCAGTCTGTGGATGAAGGTGACTGACCCTATCTGTTGTTTAATCACAAGCAATTGTCACTGACCTGTGATAACAGAGCTCCACACCATTCCAGAGATCCACAGCCATTCAGTTGCCTTTAACATCCCTGGTTGCTTTGAAGTCACCAGCCACCACAGAAAATCATAGGTACCCATTGACATGACTAATTTTTTCTAATTTTGACTCATTTCAATGAGGGCTTGAGAGGCCAAACCCGGGGAGTATGTATGATAGCCCATCCATTTGTTCAGGTTACATTCAAAGAGGGTAAAGGAGGTACTTTGCTTTGCATCCACAGAAATTCTGTTTTATAAAAATACAATCATGAAAGCTATATATCTATCTTGCCAGCAGGTCTTGTTTATGTTTTGCTGAAAGCTAAGATCTCTTGAGCAGGTGTTGCGGGTGTTATTAGTTTTGCAGATCTTCAGGAGGTCACATAGAATTGGATCCTATGAGGCTGTCTATGTTTGAGAGGATTTAAGTAATAACAAACATGTCATTCAGGATGCAGCCCAATTGACCTGATGTTTGTGTTGAGACAGATACTTAAGAAGAAGCTAGAAATGAGGAGAAAGCCCAACTGGGCATATCTAGACTTGGAGAAAGCATATGACAACGTACCAAGAAAGCAAATCTGGGAAGTACTGCGGTGGCTTGAAGTCCCAAAAACATTGGTAGAATTAGTGCAGGCTATGTGCAAGGACCCAGTGACTCAAGTACGAACAGTGTTCGACCTCATAGAGGGGTTCCCGGTGGGAGTGGGTGTACATCAGGGTTCAACTCTGAGCCCACAGCTGTTCATACTGGTGATGAACTACATTAGCAAACAGGTTGGAGGGGAGATATCAACAAAGCTGCTGTATGCAGATGATGTGGCAGTACAGGCAGACTCTGAGCTGGTACTTCAGCAAAGGATAAGAGAATTGAATGCAAATCTGAAGGCACATGGGATGAAACTAAGCACAGATAAGATGGTGGTAATGGCAGCAAATTGGGGAGATCAGAAGAAGCTGAGAATAGAGATAGAAGGGAAGATAGTGGAACAGGTAAACAGCTTCAAGTATCTGAGAGTGGTGATTGAGGAGAAGGGTAGTCTGAATGAAGAGGTCAAAGGTAGAATCAGAGGGGGTGCAGCCAACTGGGATAGAGTATGAGGTGTAGTCTATGACAAAAGAATGCCAAAGAAGCTGAAAAGTAAGGTGTACAAGACAATGGTGAGACCAGTCGGCAGTACAGACAGAACAGTTAAAGAAGCTAGAGGTGATGGAAATGAAGTGCCTGAAAAAGGTGGTAGGATGCACACTGTGGGACAGATGAAGAAATGAGGACATAAGAGCAGAAGCTAAAGCAGCTCCAATTGCAGAAAAGATCAGAGAGAACAGATTACGGTGGTTTGGGCACATGTAGAAAAGCAGAAGATGATATGGTGAGGAAGATTTGGGACAGACAGGAAGAAGGTAAGAGGAAGCAAGGATGTCCAGCAAACAGGTGGATGGATTGTGTGAAAGATCTGCGACAATCAGGCATGAGTGTTGAAGAAGGCATGAGTGTGGCACTGAATTGAGAGAGATGGTGACAGTTAACATGATACCCTGACCCCATGTAGAAAAAATGGGAAAATGGGGGCTGATGATGATGATAAAACATGTCATTTTAAACCTTCAACCAAGGGTCACAATGTCATGACAATTAATGTAAGCCAATGCTTAGAATATGTGTTTTATAGATCTTAATGATGGTAACAGTAAAGATAAACCTTTTGATATATAATTAGGCATTACATCAGTTTGATGAATGATTATATAAAGGTTACCAACATGATTAGTTCAGCCATGATGATATAAAAATAATCTTGTATGAATACTGCAAGAATTGTTACTGTCTACTGCCTTGATAAAACTTTGGAAAATCTTACTAATTCCCTGGCTAGGCAATGCAATTATCATTTTTTCATGGAGACTGGGAATATTTTACATAGCCTCTTACAAAAAACATTATTACATTAAATGTTTATATTAGGTTCATATGTGGTTACTAGGTATTTAGTCAAGGAGACCTTTGAGGAGCTTATACCAGTTTCACAATTACTGCAAAACACTGTCTGATTAATTGACCCACTCAAAGTCACACAGTAGACAAAATGATGCCGAAGGAATCGAAACCTGCCTACATTAAGTAGTTCATTAGCTACTCATGGCATTAACTGCAAGAGATTTAAGGCAACAAATGTTTTTTTATATGAAATTAAATCTGTTTGCTGGGCGTCTGGCATGTATTGGCTTTCTCTAGCTGTGGGGACACTTTACATGAATATATTACATGCACATGGAGTTGAAGCTATTAATTACTGCATTATTTTACTCCTTATGTTTCCTAAACTTTTTTGATGAGTAGCTGTATTGTCATACTAAAAATACTGTTCTGGTTTCCCGCTTGCTCCATCTTATGCAAATTTAAACATTAGTCTTTGAAAATTAATACATTTATGGATATGATTTTTTTTAATCACATCTATAGATATTTTAGATATATTGGTTATCTGATATTTTTATGAAGAGGGGGCATACATTTGGCTGACCAATTTAATACAGACATCAGCTATAACAAATTTGCATTATATTTTTCTTATTTTTTTGTCTCTAGTAATAATCTTCTTTTTCGAAAGTGCACACTCTGGAATTTGAGGACAGCTTAGTTCTAATAGCACATTTACAAAGCCTACTTTAACTAAGAATTATTGGTACTTTTCCATTAATGGGGCAACAAGCAAAATGTGCGTTTCATGTGCACTCACCTCCGCTTATTTTTTCTGGGTTTAACGTTCTGTTCTTCCTCATGATACTATTCATTTGCTGGCAAATTAGCAGTGGTCGCTTGATTGTTTGTTTCTGCTTTGAGTTTTGCCTTTGTTGTCACTGTAGTACTGATGTTTCCTTGCAACTCACTGCTGCTTAATTTCCGAGGGTTTTGTGGTTTTCAGTTTGGATTTGTTGTGGGACTGTTACTGCATTGTGACCAAGTCACTGACGCTTATATAGACAGTTGTACAAAGATCCCCTGTTAATTGCAAAATAGCATGTGAATGACCAATGTGATTTTGTGGGGAAATAAGTAAGTGCTCCTCTTTCCGACCCTCAGCTGATTTGTAATGGTCAGCATGTTAAAATTAGAAATGCTGGGAGGTATATCTGTCAACGAGCACACAGTGAGAATGGGGAGATCTGAATTCAGTGCTGCCTCTGGGGTTTCAGAATTATTGCATTTGGGGTACATTGGCTTACTAAACTGCTGGGAGTTTATTCCCTTACAAATCAGCTGATGGCCGGAAAGAGGAGCACTTTCTTATTTTTTCGCAAAATAACTTCGCTCATTCACACTGTATTTATAAATTAACAGTGGTTCTTTCTACAGTGGTATGGTGCCTAGAAAACCAAGAAGTGAGATGTGGTAAAAAAAAAGGTGAAACACCCAGAAATTATTGGTGAAGAAAAACAGAAAGGGGTAGGAGGAAAAAGCTTCATATGACAAAGGCTGTCCTTTTCTGAAATCTGCAACCTTGACAAACCCTTTTTATATTAGTCAGTACCAGCAAGTGGGCCACCTTGCAATTTCAAGGCTAGGTCTATCCATACATGTACCTTACATGTGTTGCCCTGATAATGGAAAAGTACAGAATTATTTATACGGTTCAGCCTTTCCCCAAGAAATCTTCCATTAAAAAAGAATTTGTAGCAAAAGAGATTTTCTTAAAGAAGCTCTTGTCATATTGAATATGTCTGTTTCACAGGCAGTATTCGTTTTCTCATGCTGTTTCTGTCTATCTTAGTGGCAATAGTTTAAACGGGTCTAAGCATTTGTGGAAACCTTCAAACAAAATATGAAATACATCTTGATCTTTCTAAAATTAAGATAATATCAATGAGAATAAAAACATAGAGTTTATTACAGAATATTCTCAGCTTACATTACATATTGTTAAAATTTTGCATGAATGCTAACATATTCTGTTTTAGAATTATTCAGGATAAATGCCATTTAGTAAAGGTAGTTTGGTCTTGTATAGAAAGGGACAGAAATTTTATGAGAACACTGGACAGACTGAGTCTACACTTAGTCTGCATATTTCTATTAACAGGATACTTACTCCTGTAGTCAGTGTATCTTTTGTAGATACGTAGTCTCTAGTTTCAATATTGTTAGTAGAAAGTAGCATAATATAACAGAGTTATTGTTGTAATGCTGAAATGATGATCTATAAACTTAGGCGTTCCTATATCCTATTTTATAACTAGCAGAAAACTTATGGCAATTTGGCAGGAGCACCTAAGAAACAATCCATTGACTATACTCATTCATGATGTTCATTCAGAAAATTATCTGTACTTACAAGGAAATGCATTAGAACAAGAGAATATACAGTTGAGGCAATACAAAAGTATAACTCATACAAATCAGAAAACTTTGATTTGTTTGATTCTTTATTAATATGTTCATTTATCATTAATGTATTCTATTGTACTCATTTAAACACAAAGGGTAAGGGGAAGAAAGTGCAGAAATTAGCTCCCTAAGACACTGTATGTGTGTCTCACTTCTACTGAAAAGGGATACAGAGAGCAATCTGCAGGTTGGTGAAAATAAGCTTTCACAACACAGACTACAGCTCTCGTGGGTGTTTTTGGCTTAGCCCAAGTTGGTGGGTCTGTAGATTAAAGATAGTGAGGTTGGGCAGGTGGATGGAAGGTTAGGATTTGATACAGGAAAAGAAGGGAGATTGAATAACACTGTAAATAGGGAGCAGGTTTTGCAGGGGATTGGATGGCTGGACAGGTAAAGGTAACAGTTTTTACAGGCAATAAAGTCTAGGCTAGGATGAAAAGAACTTTGAGGCATATAGGTTTTGAGGTGTGCTGAGATAATGAAGAGAAAACAGCTGGTGTTACTAGAGGATGGAAGAGCAGTGGAGGAAAGGAGGCTGTGAAATGTATGGAAGGGAGAGGGTTGGTAGGGAAATTTGATGTAGGAGAAAAAGCGTGGTACTGGATACAACTTAGGATTACATGAGAGTGAGGAAGGCATGTTGCAGCAATTCTATGTGCACCAGCAGAATGTGAGAATGGGAAGATACAGAGTCAAAGTGATATTGATTCTAATGTGGGTCTGAAGGAAGGGGAGATAAGACGCTCAGGAAAAGATAGGGTCACATAGACTTTCAGAATTAAAATGAAGTATGAATGGGATGAAGGTAGGGGTGTAGACAGTGTTGCAAGAAAGGGAAAGAGAATTCACATTCTTAAGAAAGGAAAGAGGTAGATGACTAGAATAGAGTGTTTAGCAGACAGCTTAACCGATGATGATGATGTGAGCATGTTGCACACTGGAGAGAGATGTGTATCAACTCATGAACTGAATGTGTTCTTAGAGGTGGAAGAGGAAAAGTAGTGGGAGCTGAAGACGAAATATATAGAAGGAGCAGGGTTTGGAGAAAACCCAGTGGATGACTAAGATTGTATAGTAGGATGACTGAGATTGTATAGTAAAATGTATCAGATATCTAGGAAGATGCGAAGGTGGAATGATGATTATATCGAATGGGATGAAGGCAGAATTGAAAGGTAGAATATTGGATAGGACAAGGTAGGTGAAGAAGCAGTAGGAAATGGAGAAATGTAAATAACAGAAAGAGATATGGAAAATGCAGAACGAAATGTCGGGGGTACAATAGTTCAGACTGAGATGCCCCAGCACTGGTCCAGTAATCAAAGAGCCTCAATCCTCACCATTAGCAACAGTGGGGGATGTACATACTGGGAGGATGACAAGTAAACACACAGTAAAGTGCAATTTCCCTTAACAGCACACACAGACCACAGTCAATCTGGGGCTGGTTTCTACGTTTTTCTCCAGATCCCTAGTAAGACTCCCTACTGGCGCAACTGTAGGGTTGAGATCTAAGCTGAAGGGCCAAGCTAAGACCTCCAGCACCCTCTCTGTCCAACCAGTGTTTCATGTCCCTGCCCAAGTAGCTGACACACACACTCATTGAGATTTGATTTATACACACACACTCCCTCTTAAACTGGTCTGCAAATGCCCTTGCATGGTCTTGAGTGTAGAGTTTAACCTCTCAACCAAACAATTAGTCTGGATATGGTAGGGAGTAGTCTTTAGGTGCTTCATACTACAGTGGTCCCACAGGCAAGCCAGCAGGTCTGACTTGAAATTGGCACCTCTTGTCAGACATTTTTTTCTTTTGGGAAACCTACTCTGTTAAAAATATCTAACAAAGCATTTGCCACCTTTTGTGCCTCAGTGGAGGACAGAGCCACTGCTTCAGGGTATCTGGTAGCATAATATATTACCACTACAATATACTTTTCCCTGTGGAACTTGGGGTACTCAGAGGCACCACAATATCCATAGCTACCTTCTGAAATGGCTATTCAATCACAGGCAAAGGCATACAAGGAGCTTTCCTTCTTGTCTCTTGCCTTGCCTACCTTTTGACATTGCTCACAAGTCCTGCAGTACCCTGTTATATTTCTGGAAATCCCAGGCCAATAAAAGTTCTGCATAATGCATCTCTTGGCATGCTTTATGCCCATATGACATGCAAAGGGAATATCATGGGGTATAGCTAGAAGTGCCAGATGGTAGGCTTTTGGCACTACCAACTGCTGTATTCTGTCACCCTCTAACCCTCCCTCTGGGGCACACTCTTTATACAGTAACTCATTGTCCCAGTATACAGATCCCCCCATTCCTTGAGAATCAGGTGCCTCACTAGCTACCTCCCTCAAGCCTTGTAATGTAGGGTCTGAGTAAGAGTGTCTCAACTCTCTCTTTGTCACCCTTCCCAGATCCTCTTCCACAGGAAGTCTAGCATCCTCTGACAGCGGTGCCTCACTGTCAGCCTGGGTACTACTACTCTCCTCTGCCCTTGCAGTGACTCTGTCCAAAGGAACATCAGTACCCACAAGCAGCTGTGGCTCATCTTCAGTCTCATTGTTACAGGGTAGCTTCCTCTCTGAAGTAGCCACCACACCAGCCCTGGCTTCAAGTATGCAGTCTGTCTGGGTCCCCCCAGACTACCAAACCCACATGCTTGTCTACAATACTGACTGCATGTCACTGCATGCACACAAGGTACTGCATAATCAAAATCATTCCCTGTCAGAACATATGCAGGGATATCCTCAAACTCACCTACTTGCTTATTTCCATTTCTAGCCAGGCAGTCAAGGTGAGGCCTACCCAAAGGTATTTGGAATAGAGTCCCTCCTAAAGCTCTAACTGGAGTAGACTGCCCAAGCAAGTAGTGCTCCTTTTAACCATTGCAGGCTTCACAATGATTAGGTCAGATGCTGTGTCTCTCTTAGCAGTATCCTCTTTCTCATTTACTAAGATAGGATATAACCTCTTGCGGTAATTTTGCACCGTTGCTGTCTCCAGACAACTTACTGATGGCATTCTGTCATTCCCACTTAATGGGTCTCCCACCTTTTGTTCCACACCATGATTACAATTAAATCTATATGCTACATGGCCCCACTGGTTGCATTTAAAGCATTTAACCCTTGGTCTTGGACATGTACCCAGACTAGTGGCTTCTCTGGTACTGGCAGACTCTGTTGGAGCAGTTTAGGTTGCCCACCATGGCTTCTCTTAGACTCATGAGCAGCACTGAGTATCCCTTTCCTATGCAGTGATACACTGCTTGCTAGGTATAGGTCTCCCTTTTACCCCAATTCATCTGCAGTATTGCATTGCCTTTCTGTCAGATTCCCATGTCCTCAGGCAATGTGCTAAGGCCTTGTTCCCTCACCAAAAGGTCTGCAGCCCTTCAAAAGTGATGATCTGACACCCACTCATTCACCTATGAACATTAGTGCTTAACTCAGCAATATATTCACACACATGCTCTTTGAGATTTGATTTATACACACTCAAACACACACACACACACACACACACACACACACACACACACACACACACACACACACACACACACACACACACACACACACACACACACACACACACACACACACACACACACACCTGGGAAAGTCTGGCACAAGTTTACTAACTATGCTCCCTTCTGCCTATAAGGTAGATTTTACTGCCACCAGCCACTACTTATCAGCTACTTTAAGGTCCTTAGCAAAGGGTGTCAAATCTTACTGTGTCATGTTACTATTAATCCAAATGGTAGTTTCACCAAGAGTGAGGCTATTAGGAGTGACCTGCATAATGTCACCAAATAGATATGCAAGTACTCTAGGAGCTTAAAATATGTCTCACAAATATAAGTCACAATGAAAGGTTTAAATATATTTAATAATAAATAATAAAAGAACAAGAAAATACTCAGTACATCAGCATTCAAAATCACAGGAAATATTTAAAACAACATTGCATTGCAGGACAGTCTCAAATAAATAAAGAAAACATCTATGTTATACATCATTATATTCCTAACTGTATCTAAGAGAAATTACTGAACCCTAGACTTGCTTACTCATAGCAAGGCAAGACAGATGTGGTGAGTGGGTTTTGCAGCTGATGTTGTCAGGTTGAAGATAAAATGCAAAATGCCCAGTCCCTCTCTTAGAGAGTTCTTAAATTAACATTGCAAATATTACTGCTGGAGCAGCTGGCAGCATGACATCACTTCTTGTCATCTGACTATCAGTTCCCAGGCTCACAACTGTTGATTTTAGCATCTACCTGCGAAAACACATAGACCTTAGATCTTTTGGCAAATGGTGGAAGTCATAAAATAATGTATATTCCTCCACATTTAAAGACAATACAACAAATCTAGTTCCTGTTACAATGAAATTGAAAGATAACATCTCTTTTATTATGTGGTTATAAAATAATTTAATTTCAACTATTTCGTCTGAGGTTTTGCAAGTTAACCTTCTTCATGCCAGTTTCCACTGTTAAAACATATATATTTACTCAGTTACAATAGTTTATATACATTCCTGTTCTTTTCCAGTAGGGTACATTGTGGATACATCTTTAAGCTGAGTACTCTACAACATATTTCTTCAGCACACACATCTGTACAAACCGTTTTATATGACATACAATTCTAATACATTTTGTAACACAAGCATATGAATCATGCTGATATTCACAAATGATGACACATAACCAATTAGAAAATTCCAGACAGCTTTGCTGGAAGTATCACCCTCTGTCACACTTCTATATAAATCATATTAATATTCACAAATGACATATAATTATTTATAACATTCCAGATAGCTAGGCTGACAATATTTCCTTTTGTGACACAGACAATGATTGGTAGAGGGAACACTGCAAATTTAAAGCTGGAGTTAAGGTGGGCAGAGTGCATTATGGCAGAAGAGCTAGGACACAGAAAGATGTGGTGTGTTGAGCTAAGGTAGAAATGAATTATACATTTCTGGCATTGAAGCTTAGTGATAAAAGGAAACAAGTAGGGTGGTATGATAAGTGGTGGAGAATTTTGGAGTGCGTGTAGGTTTCAATGGTTCTCCTGTATTTAACCAAACATATGTTTGTTCAACAAATGCTAGGGTGTGATTTAATGTCAACAATACGAATTACCAAACAATGGCTATGTTAAAGGTGCAGATGGCTGAACTGTGGATATGTCAACAATACTGAATGTTAATACAGGTAAGTGGGGTTGGGTGGGGTGAGAGCATGTTTGTTTGTGTGTGTGTGTGTGTGTGTGTGTGTGTGTGTGTGTGTGTGTGTGTGTGTGTGTGTGTGTGTGTGTGTGTGTGTCTGTTTGAGTTAGGGTTATGGTCAGGCATGAGGGAAGGATGGGCGTTGCATGTTTGTGTGTGAGTTTGTGTATTTTAGGGTGAGGGTAAGGGTTAGGTTAGGGGATAGATGTAGTGTTTGTATATGTTTGTGAATGTTTGTGTGTCTGTGTCCACCTTGAGTAGTGACAGTGTTATGGGAAGGTTTTAATATTGGTTAGGTGTAGGGTTAGGGTTGGATTAGGGTTAAAGTCAACAGCCATTATTAAGGTTGTGCGATGAGGATGTTAGAGGTAAAGCACAGATGTTATTTGAGGAGAATTATATTGACTTAGTCCAAAAGACATTCAGATATAACCACATTGTTAACCACAGTTATACATTGCAAACATATGCATGTTAAAAACAAGTAGTGACTCTCTTAACAGTTTAAGCATTTAATTTACATACATTGGGATCAGAAATGTGTCCAGCACAGAAACATGAGAAACTGTTAGGTTGACTTGCAGGAACCTATTACATCTAACTGCCTTTTCTATGTTAACTAAATTACTAAACAGAGAATCTTAAAAATGAAATGAACTGTGGCCTTCCAGGACATATGTCATCTTACAGTAACATACTCTGACAAATGAGCTGGCAAGTCCAAGAAATGACCAACTACTAGCTTGTTGTAAATGAGTTGAATGCAGATGTAAAAAGCAGGTTGCAGGAGGTTAATGCTGTTACTATACTTTACTCTATAATCATGCTTTGCCCAAGAGGTAAGATAATGGATAACCAACAAACTTAGCTGCAAATGTTCTAATTCATAAAATATTATTTATGGCAGGGGATCAAACAGATGCTTGAATACTGTACTTATGAAATCTGAATATATATGGAAGGATGAATAATCAAGGTTAGAATGATCAGAGAAACTCAATGATTGCATACACCACACCTGGGGTGAGTTTTTCTTCAGAGCCATGAAGGTGTGGTGCAAATAGGTTAGCAACCTTACTATCACTGAAGTAGAAGAATGAAGAAGGTGTTATCACCTAGATGGAGTAGCTAGTCATCACCCCCTAACCCCTTTTCATGTTATGAATATGTTAGACTCAGTGAATTTTCATTTTATACACTAGGTTTTAGGTGACATAATATGAGTGTTAGAAATAAAAAGGCGTGGTGGCTGGAGAGTAAAAAAATCACTTTTATTACCAATAAAATAAAATAAATGAATAGCTTAGGTAAGCGCTTTTGAGGTGACCCTCTTCTTCAGACCTTAATAAAAACTTCTACAAACATACAGTTTAAATACAAGTGACAACCAATAAAAACACAGAATCAGAATTAATGAGGCAAACCTCTTTTTCTTAGAAGAGGTTTTAAAGAGATGGCACTGTTCAGGCCAGGTGAAACATAAGCTTTAAAATCAACAATCCATAGCTCTATATATTCAGTTTCATTACATAAATCTCCTTCTCTTAAGCTCTCATTAATTTCCTGTAAAAACAAGAATTTAAACTTGTGCTGTGTACCATAATCTGATACATGTTTAGCCAGTGCATTTGTAGGTGTATTATTATGTATACATTCAGGTGTTCCATGACCCTCTCCTTCAACATACGATTCATTTTGCCTATATAAAATGCACTGCATGAATTACACTTGGCAAGATAGACTATATTCTTGGTGCAACAGTCTGCATAGAAAGAAAATTCTACTGGTTTCAAGTGTATTGGATGCACAACCATGCAGGTTGACCATATGTTACAACAGATTTTGCAAGCCCTACATGCATATGTTCCTTTACGCTGTTAAATAAACCTTTCACTAGATCTGTTGCATTTGTAACATAGCCATTGCTTTAAATTCTTGCTATTTTTAAAACTGAAGCTAGGAGTGGACCCTACCACTCTACTAATATGAGGGTCTGTGAGTGTCTTATAGCACTTGCTCCTATACCTCTTGTTTCACCACTCCATCTATCAAGGTCACCTGCAGTATGAACATACTACAGCCCCCCTCCCAATTCTCAGCCTTTTTCCATTAACTACTATCACTGTCTTCAACAACCTCGAACCACAAATCTGTCACTATACCTAAACACAACATGTCGGTCTGGTGGATTTTATAATTTCCTGTCAGATATAAGCATCTAATCAAACTTCTCACAAAATGTTCTGTAATTCCTCTCTCTCTTTCATCTTCAAAACAATTATTTAATTCAGAATCACAGAAATTCTCCCCATCTTAAGCAGTCTGCTATTCTTATATTCAGGATATATCCATCTTAATCCAGGTCTGTATTCTTTCTCAATACCAACTTGAACATCTATAGAACCTGCTTAGGATATGATATAGAAATGAGAGGTTTACTAATTGATTCTCAAAGACAGTATATGACACATAGAATTGTCTACCATATTGTAATAAAGCAAGCACCAGTTTACATATTTTTCAGAAATTTGGCGCATTTATTATGGGCATGACTGGGTATATTGTCATGCTAAAAGGGCATTATTGTCCACACCTGAAGTATCTGTATGTATGTAGGTAGCTTAAATAATAAATGGCCCCAAGTCAAGCTCTTTCTTCATCAACATAATCCCACTGGATAAATGACAGCATCTGATTACCCTCTCAACCCTCATAAAACTATATTGACTTTGTTGATAGCTGAACCACAAAAGTCAAAGTAAGAGAGTTCTTACTTTATTGAAAAACAATGACACAGATCTTACCACCTCCCTTATACAGAAATATAAAACTGTTAAATATAATGCTCCTATCTGGACCCTAGTTCTGGTCAGAATAGCAAATAACATAAAAAGTGTTCTTTGCTGCCGTGTAAATTCCTCATCTTGATCACCTCTCCACATTTTAATCCTTCCCACACACAATCCTTTTACACTCCAAACACCATATATTTATGATCTTCATTGACTTTAACATTCACTATAGCATTCCACTGTAGCACTGCCTCAACAGTTTTTTTCAATTTCCAGTAATCTTACACAAATTGTTCAAGAAGGCACTAGACTAAATCCTTCTACTAGGAAATTCACTGGCTTACTACTCAAAAATATTCCTGAGAAACTTTGTAACACTAATGCCCTCCCCAACTCCATAAGTGATCCATATCCCATAATATCCTCATACAGACATGCAACCCCCATATCTACATATCCACCTGCAATGCCCCAGGTCCTCAGAGGACACACTTCTGTCCAAACTAAGTTCCATTGATTGGTCCCCACCCAGCTCAACAAGTCATCTAGATACTGTGTTTCTAATATTTCCCAAATCCACCTTGCCTATTCAAGTAATGTTTTCCCTCTTCAGTAGCAGAAAACTAAGATCCACTAAAGCCCCTTGGCTAACCCCTGAATTAGCACAACAGATCAAAAATAGAGACAAGACTTGGAAAGAATGGTAGGTAAACCCAACCATTGAAGCTAAATATAGAACATACATGTCCCTATGCACGGCAATTAGAACACATGCTAACACTGTAAATTCACCTTACTGCTAATGTTTATCCCCTTCTCACCTCAGCCAACCCAAAACAGTTTGAAACTCAGTTGAAAACTTAGCTAACATAAAATGTTTCACAAATCAAAAATCCAAAAACATATTCCTCCAGATAATCTATAACCTATGCATAAAAATATCTGCAACCCACACAGTCCCCTATAAATCCTTATAGAGACAAGTATCCTCCCCACCAACCATTACCCTCTGCATGTTCTTTTGTAATACCCCCCATTCTGCTTCAAAACTGTAACTAGAAAACAAGTGAAAGAGCCAATCAGATGACCAGATAAATAAAGCAACTGTAAGCTCTATTCAATCCAGCACGAGACCCTTAACATGGATTCCTCCTCTCCCCCTTCTTGTTTATATCTTGTTTACACCTTCAGTCTAAACTTTCATCCCCGACTATACTCTCTCTGCTCAAACATGCCTTCAGTATTCCCTTCCCTAGGGTACCCAGCCCCAATACTGCTGATGACTGCCATCCTATTGCCCCCACTGCCAAACTGCTTGAATTTGCTCTACAACCAAAGTTCAGAATACCTAAGTACGATATTCTGTCAGATAGACAAACACAATTTCTGTCCTAAATCTAGCACAACCACTGTTATCTTCTCTCTCAACAACCACATCTACCACTATCGTGGAAGCCACCAGACTTACTGCCACCATATTTGTTGATTTTAAACATGCCTTTGTCTGTGTTAATCATGCTGTTCTCACTAACAAGCTAAAAACATGTTTTTTTCTTCAGCTGAGGTTTTCTCCTGGCACTGTACCTTCCTTCTCAATAAACATTTTGCAATGCTTTCTAATTATATTCTTCAAGCATTTGTTAAACTGGCTATGATTTGCTTTAAATTTGTTTATATATGTCTTTATTTATTTTGCCTGCATGGGCCATGCTATACTTGAAAAGGGTCCCCAGATCAATGTACATACTTGGCTAATAAATGTAAAAATAAAAAAAGATGAATAAAATATAAAGCAAACTACCATAACTGAAATGGGGTCAACAAGCTCGCAGCTCCACTCCTTGTCATTTGATGTAATTTGAGCATCACCTTGCATGTTTATTGATTATCAATGGATTACAAATCACCTTTCCTCCCCTCATGATAGGTAATCCAGTATCAGCACCTCAACTCCCACTTCGACCCTGCACTAATCTTCAGTCACTGGGGCCACTGGCCAAACTAAGGTCATGTGGGTCATATTCAGGGCTTTATTCCCCTATGTCATATTGATGAGCAAAGTAATTTATGTGGGGATGTGCCAAGTTAATGAGTGCTGCTGTAATTGCTACTGTAGACAATAATATGTGAGAAGAAATGTATGCAACACTTTGATTAAAAACTTTTAATAAAAGGAAACTTACTGTATTTGTGTTATACCTTGATAATATGAAATACTGAGTACCTGGCTAAACATACTCCTTTGAAGTAAAGTCACGGTGAACACTCCATTCATTGTCACCGCAGTGGCTGCTATTTGTACTTCAGAGTTCATTTTTTTCACATAATTTTTATTGATTTTTCAGAAATACAAATGCAACAAAAATGTTAAACAATATAAACAAATCTTAACTATATACAATGTCCATAATAGAAGTAACTTTGTCAATACATTCACATTTTATCTAACATTTTTTTAAGTTTTAACCAAGCTAGTTTTTTACGTGCCATTCTTGTAGTTCTTAAAGTTATAGTCATTAATTCTCGATTACAAACTATTTTGGCCAGTGATACAAATTCTACAAAAGCTGTAATTTTCTTACTTTTCCAGTTTGAGGTAATGGGTTTTCTTGCTATTGCAAGGAAGGACCAGAGGAGGTGCACCTGTGTACTTGGAACATACACTGGAATTAAATTAAATAATAAGAATGAGTCAGTGACTTCACATTTATCCGACCACAACGCTTTAATAAAGGATTTAAATTCTGACCAAAAGGGAATTATAGTATTACATCTTATAAACATATGTACCCAGTCTGCATATACTGCTTCTTCACATCTCCAACATAATGATGTCTCATTACTTGATATTAATGCTATTTTTTGGGGTGTGAAAAAACTTCTGTGAATACATTTCCATGAGTAAATTTTCCAAAAGGGAGATGATGCAGTATTACTGACTGATTTAAGTATTACTGATTTCTCTTTTTTCTGAAAAGCTACATTTATTCATTTTTCTGCATAGATCCATAGGGATTCATCTTGAGCTGGTAAATCAATTTGCAATGTCCTATATAGCCTTGACACTGATAGTCCATCCTTTGTGCATAGTGTATTGATTTCACAAAAAAACTGCCTGAATTTTGGGTCTAGGTGGGGATTTCACTATTTGATTTATTTTAAACTCATTAAATATATGCTCTCTAAAAGTGTGTATGTTTAGGCAGTTGTTTTGATTTATGTTATATCTTGCTATGTGAGAGGTTGCCTCCAGTATATAATTGTGATCAGGAATCTGATACCAGAAAACTAGCCCATTTCCTTTAATTTCTTCTATTGTTTTCATGTTATAAGAGTCCAAAAATTATTTGTTAATGCTGTGGGAAACATAATAAATAAAATATTTCTCGTCTTATAATAGCTGTTTGAAATTGTTTACTATGCAATTAACAAATAGAGAGAATTTTTTTGTTACTTGCATTAAAGCAAATGTTTTTTATGACAAAGTAAATTTTTTCTACTTCAGAAAACATATCATTGCTTATTGTTTCCTCATGATTGTCTAGTAATATTGCTTTATGTAGATTTTTCCAGTTAGAAGTATATTTGCTATTTAACCAATGACTTATAATATTAAAAATAATTGATTAAGTATATAGTTATAGATGTGGAAATGAGATTCCACCCTCTTCCCAACCTCTGTAATGCCATGAATGACTTATCCTTGTTTTTTTGGAAACCATAAAAATTGTATTAACAGAGAGTTAAGCTGTTTCATTAGTTTTTTGGAAGAGTGTGCTAGGATGGCTTGAAAGACATATAGAATTTTGGGTAGTATGATCATTTTAAGTAATTATAGCCTTTCCTTCATGGTGAATAACATTTTATTCCATTTGTTTAAGTAATCTTTAACAGTGTATATTAACATTATGAAATTGACTTGCCTAGTGTCTTTTCAGCTTGCTTTAATGGTTATACCTAGATATTTAATCATAGTGTTAGCCCAATTAAAGTCTCTATGTCTGTCCAGAATGTTTTTTTTTTGTTTTTTTTTGTTTTTTTTAACAATAGTTTCAGTTTTATTTTGATTAAAACTTAGGCCTGATATAATTTCAAAGTTTTGAAGAGATTCTATAAGATGTTCAACTGAGGTATCTATGTTCCCATTTGTTAATAAGATATCATCAGCGAAAAGCTGGATTTTGGAATTGTACTTTGCATTGATATAGAAGCTGCTTATTTTATCATTAGTTCTTATGTAATTAGCTAATAGCGCCACTGATAGATCAAATAATAAGGGTGATAAAGGGCACCCTTGCTTGGTGCCTTTAATTATTTTAAGTGGTCCTGACAAGAAAGCTCCAATTTTAATGTATGATATAAAAGTAGTGCATAATTTCTTCAGCAAATTTAAAAAAATCTGAGGAAAAGTTATACATTTCTAGAACTTTAAATAAATAGGGCCAACTCAAAGAATCAAACGCTTTGTCCAAATCCAGGCTAATAATTGTTAATGCTCTCTTTTTTTTGTTTGCGTAGTCCATTAATGTTAATAGTCTGATTAAATTGTCTTGGACCTTCCTGTGTGAAATAAACCCTGTTTGATCATCTTTTATTATTTTTGGTAAAAACTGATTTAGTCTATCTGCTAGAATAGATGTAAAAATCTTGTAGTCCACATTCAGAAGGGAAATAGGGTGGTGAGATGTTATAAAATTAGGGTTCATAGGTTCATACTAAGCTAACTGCCCTTGCGAGCAATTTTAAGCCTAGCCAATTATCCCTTGTGAGACTCAAACCCTGCACCTTCTGTTTGTAAGGCAAACACCTTAGCCATTAGGTCACCCTCCAAATGGGTGAAATTATAGCATATTTCCAGGAAGGGAAAATGCCATCATTCTTTCTGAATTCTTTAAAAGCATCTATTAAGATTTCTAAGGTCTCATCTGGAAGTATCTTATATATTTCCCCTATTAGTCCGTCAAGGCCAGGGGCTTTTTATTTTTAATGTTTTGTATTTTTCCCTTAAGTTCCTTTAATGATATAGACTTAAGAAGTCTAGAGTTTTGTTCTTTTATTAATCTTTTATCAATATTGTCTTTCAAAAACTTGTCTCTCATACTATTATCAGTATTATGTAGGTTGGTGTTATTTAGTGTTTCATGGTATGTTCTAAAGGCTTCTAGTATTTCTTTTAAATCTGTTACATGTTTAGGTTTCTTCATGGAATTGTCTATAATTTCCTTAATATGATTAGCTTTTGTCAGGCTTTTAGATTTAAGTGCAAGTCTATGCATATTCTTTGGATTAATAGAATAAGTTTGTTGCTTTATTTTTTTTCTAAGTTTATTGCTACTTTGTGGTTTAAAATGTCTGTGTATGTCCTATTCAGTTGCTCTATTTCAGAAGGTTTTACAGGATCTTTTTTGTCCAAGTTCTTTTTTAATGTGTCAGTTTTTGACTGTATGTGTATTAGCTCTTTATACCATTCCTTCTTTTTGTTTAAGTGCCAACTTTTGATTTTACCATATAAGTATGATTTAAGTGTATCCCAAAGTATAATTCTAGATGTCTCATTATTATCATTAAAATCTAGAAAGATTTTTATTTCTTTTAACAGCCATTCTCTGAATTTTTTTTAATTTGGTAATGTATGCAGGTAATCTTTGCCAGTATATCAGGTCTCTGGGTGTTATGTGGATTTCGAAAAAAATAGCACTGTGGTCGGACAATGGGCATGTACTGATCTTGACTTCCTCTATCTTAGATAATAAATTATTAGTAACAAATATCTTATCAATAGTTGTTTGGGTGCCAAACCTATAAGAGTAATGTGCATATTGTAGGGATTCTGATTCTCTTATGGTATAAATATCCTTTAAATTTGAAGAGGTAATAAAGTTATTTAATGTTTTTGCTGCAGCTGACATTTTAAAGTTACCATTCTTAGTAGTGCCATTCTTGGAAAGAGTGCAGTTGAAATCTCCTGCACATATAATGTCTTTTTTAGATTTAAATGGGATTAGTTCTAAGTACTTGTTTGCTGTTCCTGCTCCGATACCAGGTACCCAGTATGCATTAACTAAGGTGATCTATTTTCTATTTATTTCCAAAGTTACCATACTTAACGTACCATTTTTGTCCAAATATGAATCAATAATTTTAGGTACTGGTAAGGATTTTTTCTACAAAATCATAGTGCCACTCCTTTTGGTCTGATAGTGAGATATAACAAAGTGCTGAATAACTATTAAAAAACAACCTATTCACATCTTTTTCTATTAGGTGGGTTTCCTGTTTAAATACAATATTCACTCTATTTGTTCTAAGGTTTTTATATAAACTTCCCCTTTTATGTTGTTATTAAGGCCATTGACATTAAGCAAAACACATTTATATACAGACATATTTGAAAGCACATTCTTGCATTGTGTATTCTATTATGGAGAAAATTTTAACTTTACACATATCTAACATATAATCAGAAATATATACAGTACCAAACATGGAATTTAAAATTCCTGGTTCAATGAACAAATCATTGAAGCCACCTTCTACCATCCTACAATCAATAGCCATTGTTAGTCTAATTCTTCAGTCTGTAATTTCTGAAATGTACAATACATTTTAGGATGTGACGACTCTCCTGACCCATGTAAGATTTCTAAATAGTTCTTTTAGGGTGTCATTAAACTGTGAATTGACTACCTTAATCAACAACTATGAACATAAGATATAGTTTCAAACAGCTATGTCACAAACCATTCTATTTCAAGTGATAAGTACCTTGCGGTTGCTAAATAACAAACCATTTGTTAATAAAATAACAACATAAACAAAAAGATTTACATTTGTCTAAAAAGTATTTAGAGTAACTTATTGCCATCTTCACATCAAGTCTTTTATATTTTGCAATTGGTAGTAAGACTTTAGAATAGAATGGAAAAAAGGAATGCAATCTCCTAACTTTAATCTTGTCAATATTTGACATGCATTTCAGAAGAAAACAATGAGAATGACATGTTAAGGATTTGTTAAATTAACTTTTTACTGAGAACATTATATGAGTTATGAGAAACAAAAAGGAGCTTTCTCTAAAATTATGAATGCTGTCCTATCTTATTTAATCATGTATTGAACACTATGTTTTTCTTCTGTTGTAGCTTCTCACTATTTGTTTTATATATATATATATATATATATATATATATATATATATATATATATATATATATATATATATATATGTGTGTATATAAGGGGCTATATATAATTCTATACCATGTGTGTGACTGCATGGACCTTCCAGAAGATGCATACATGCAGAATCAGTAAAATATGTTATCATGCTTGCATGTAATTTTTAGATTATTGATTAGCTTCAGTAAAATAATAAATACACATATTGTCAGAACTATAAATATTATCGTGCCCATTATTTTCCCTATATAACTTATTACATTGCAGATTTATATTCCAACAGTAAACATACTTCATTTTTGTTTTAACAAGCAGAATCAGTTTACCTCAGAATTACTAAGCATTAGAAGTATTTGAATTAACTTTATGCATTTATCCAGACAGTAAAATGTGATTATTATGTTAAAAGCACATCACTGAATAGCTTTGTAAATAAAAAACACTTCTAGTAACTTTTATGAGTAGATTCAACTAGGATTACATCTCTACAGTTTAGAAAAGCTGATATAGTTCATATTAGAGTCCAGCAGCCAAAATCTGATATGCTTTTCATCGCAGAGTGTCGTGCGATGATGATGAAAGTTCAAAGGTCACATTTCCTTATTTCACAAAGTAAATCAACTAGGAAGCTGCTATGAGTGAAAAAATGGCTGTACTGTGCTCAAGACACTAAATAAGTGAAGCTTTTTGCATTCTAACAAGAAAATTGTCTCGGGGACAGAGTTAGCAAGGTTTACATCTGTTTATGGAGGGAAAAGGAAACTAAGCATGCACAATCATTGAGATGAGGGTAAAAAAGAAACTGTTATACCAGGAACTTGTGAAATATCAAAACTGACAATGCCTACCCTGTTAATGAATACAGTAGATAAGACAGTGTGCTTTAAAACACATATACTCCATTATGAGTATAACATATCAGTTTCTAAACATTATTACTCTCATTGCCATCATATTAGAATGAATAACAAGTCAGAGTAAACTTGGCAAATGTATTTACACTGTCCCCCATGTAGTTCCCAGTGTACAACACAATCAAGTTAAAAGCACATATTCAACCAATAATCCAAATGGAACGTGTCTGATGTTACTTGTGAACAATAAATAAACTGTTGGTATTATGTTCATAAATCGTTATTGAGGAGAACTTTATTGGGCTGAAGTTTGTGGTGTTAAAAGCACATATTATTACTTTCACCTCATATCAGCAGTTTTACTAAAAAGATCTATTGCCTCTAAGATGGTAATAGCTTAGTATTATATATATTTTAATCTATATAATGGCACATATAAATGACACAAGCTGTTGACAATACACTAGTAAGAGTTGGTATTTATACAAGCTGCCACTTCAACAATCGGCAACGTTTATATATATATATATATATATATATATATATATATATATATATATACACAATAAAAGATGCTTTTTTACCTTTAACTTAGTATTTGTTCATTTGGGTTCAAAGTATTTGGATGAATTATTCTGTCAGATGAGTATGGTTACACGTGACAATAAAAACATTTACTTTCCCTTTATTTTTTTCTTGGTATTTTCATAATTTGTGAATGAATTACCATTGATAGCTTGTCTTTTCAGACTAGGTAATGAAATGACCATATCTTCTAATTTATCCAACAGTCTATTCTTCCTGACAAACTCTGTTGCTTCTTCGAGGTTGTTGAATATTTTGTGTCCATCTGAGACAGTAATTTTAATTCTTGCAGGGAACAAGATCTGAGGTTTTATGTCAGCTTTCTTCAAGCTTTTGATGAGAGGGACACATTATTTCCTTTTTGTTATTGTAGTGGAGGTATTTTCATTATCAAACCTTATCTTATTCCCCTCAAGTTGTATTGGATTTCCTGACCAAGCTCTTCTTAATAGTAAGTCCTTGTTCTGTATGGATAAGAACTTAACTATGATAGATCTCACTGCATTAGGGTTTTTAGAAGCAGATGTATTGGATAAAGACCTGTGGGCTCTCTCGATCCCAAATGAGAGAGATTCAGGAAGGCTTAATATTTTGAGCATCCATTCATTTAAAAACTGGGCCATGTTATTTCCTTCCATCTTCTCAGGTACCCCATATATTCTGACATTGTTTCTTCTTGATCTGGACTCCAGGTCTTCGACTTTCTCAAGTAAATAATTGTTCTGTTTTAGAAGGAAATCAATTTGGGTGTGATTTTCCATTTGTCTCCCATCAATGTCATTTACAGTTTCCTCTATGGCTGCTATTTGTTCTTAATGTTTGGTTATAATTTCCTTCAGGTCTTCTATTTGTTTCTTACTTTCCTTTTTCATGTTCTCCATAATCTTTTCTAAATTATCCATCTTCACTGAGAGGTCCTGGATGCTGGAAATTATTGTGTGAAGTTCCTTTTTCTTGGAACTGTCCCGAGGAGAAGCTTTTGTGTGACTCATAGTTTTGTCCAATTGTACAGAGCTGCAGTACTTCTGACAGGAAATTTCTTGATACAAACTCTGAAAGTTTAATTTCTTATTTATAGATAGTCCACAATACCAAGAAGTATAACTTGTGATGAAAATTTTCAAAATTATTTAGGTTAAAACCTAAAAATCTTGTCAGAAACAATCTTTAGAGACTGAGCATCAGAGAAGTGCTGCTAACACTTAGGCATCTTGGCCCCGCCCTCCATTTCCTGCTTGCATTTTTTTTTTTTTTGTCTTTTTTTTTTTTTTTTTAATAAAAAGTTTTGTAAATGTTTTATTAAACCACAGCCCCCAAAATTGAGCTTTTTCAGTTGTGACATTACTATAAGTTAAAGTTTGGTACATCCATACACTTTAATGGGGTGCTTTGCTCATGCACAGTGATGTACCCATTATACTCAATGGATGCAGCACTTTTCCTACTTCTAATTCTCTGAAGTTAAAATACACTGTTTTCCTCAATGACATTAGTTCAAGGAATCAACATACTTTAAAATTATTTTAAGACATTATGAAGAGTACTGTTGAGGAATTTCAGAAAGTCGGCAACTCACTTTGAGATTTCTGTTTTTTATTGGAAGCTTTATACCTTTCGATGTTCTATGTGGCAGAACAGAACACATGTTCTGTAATGCATTATTTTTAAACATCACTATGAATTACTGTTTGATGATTTAGTATTCAGTTGCATCCACTCTTCATAAGACAACCACAAAGCATTCTATAGTTATGTCAAGAATCTAAATGGCAAGGCTCAGATCTGCTCGGAGCTTCAACAGAATGGCATTAAATATACTGATCCCAGGGATATTGCCAATATCCTGGCAGATCAATTTAGTGCCAACTTCACCCCCTCTCATTCCCTAAAGGGCCCATCTCAATACCAAAAGATTGCTAAATTCTGGTAATCATGGCCACACAGGTAGAAACCACACTCTCCAAAGCTAAGAATACAGCATCCATGGGACCAGATGACATCCCAGGCTGTGTACTACATGAACTACAAAATGAACTGGCACCTCACCTAAGTGTCATGTTTAATAATAGCCTCACCTCAGGCTTTGTGCCCACTGAGTGGCACACAGCTACAGTTATCCCACTCCATAAGGGGGGATCCACCTTGGATCCCAGGAACTACCATCCCATCAGTCTGACGAGCCTGATCTGCAAGGTCACGAAACGCATTATCATGGAACTTATAAACAAAGACATTGGCAACCTTCAAACACTGGACCCCACCCAGTTTGGATTTGTGAAGGGCCGATCTTGTCTCCTGAACCTGATTGACTTCTTTGAATCAGTCTCCAGAGCTGTGGACGAGGGTAAGGCGGTCCACACAGCCTATCTGGACCTCACCAAGGCCTTCGACACCATCTTCCACTCTGGAATCATAGATAAACTTACTAAGCTGGGCATAAATCTCTACATCACTGGATGGGTTGCCAACTGGCTTACTGACAGAACCCAGACTGTAAAAGTAGCCGACTCCAAATCCAGCTCCAGACAAGTGACAAGTGGAGTACCTCAGGGTTCAGTCCTGGGACCACTCTTGTTTGGCATCTACTTCTCTGAAGTACAGGCCAATACTAAGGGATTCTGGCTAACAAAGTTTGCAGATGACTGCAAACTGGCAGCCATTATTGAATCCCCAAATGATGTGGATATTCTACAAAAGGGCCTTACAGAAACAGATGCCTGGTGCCAGAGCCATGAGCTCAAGCTTAATGCCAAGAAATGTATAGTTATCCCCTTTGGAAAAAAAACATGTACCCATGAATTACCACATAGGTGGCAGTACAGTAAACATCGAAAGTGTGATGACAAACTTAGGGACACTTTTGATAACCACATCACCACAACAGTAAGGAAAATCTTTCTATGTGGCATGCCTCATCACTAAGGGCTTTTCATCCAGAAAAAAGGAGGTCATTGTCCCACTGTACTCATCCCTCATTAGACCCATTATAGAGTATAATGCCCCATTTGGTATGTACCTCACAAGACATGTGCAACAGCTGGAAAGGCCACAGAAATACCTCACTAAAAGAATCACAGGCCTAAAGCAGATGCCATATGCTGACCATTTAAAAAAACTCCAGCTATACTCTGTGGCATATCGTCTACTCAGAGGCGATCTCTGCTTAACATACAAGGCCATGTCAAACCCTGAGCTGTTGGACATGCTCCACTTAAAGAAATCCCAATCCCTCAGAACCACATGATCCAGGGATTTAAACCTTGTCATCACAATGAACAAAACATGCTGGAGGGATAGGTTCCTGACCCAAAGACTCCCCATGCTCTGAAATAGACTGCCCATACATGTCAAACAGAGCGCCTCCTTGGCCCTCTTCAAAATGAACCTTGATGATTGGATGGGAGATAGGAAATTCACCCCAGGGATCATGTCAGTCTCCCTGCTAGACAGAAGTCCAGTGAAGTAAATATTGTGGGAAGAAATATCCAGGGAATTGTTATGGCTAGGCTTGTATAGGCCCTAGGGCTGATAGCCTAGTACCGACCGATGAACCTATGAACCTATATATGTGAGTTGTTGGGTACTTTTCTGCAGCTAACAGAACATGTAGTTCCAACACTTGTTATTTGCCCTGTTTGTATCCTAATTAATTATAAGGGCCTTACCAATATTAAGAACTTATTCTGAGCTTGGAATTTCACCTTGTTGTGAACAACTGTATCACATCCAGTAATACAAAGGACATATTTATTATGATTGATTATAACATACATTTAATTATCATGTTTGTCAAACATGCTTCCCAGTTACAAAATAAGTACGATTGTTGCTCACTACAATAACTATCCATGATTTAGTTAACCTAGTGGGACTTTATAGTACCCTGATTAGACTGTATGACAGATTCAATAAATCCTACATGGGCCACTATGACTGTGTGAGTGGTGTGTAGAGCCATGCAAACATGGTAAACACTGTGGCATGCTAATTACAGCATAATCAGCTGAACTGTATGCTAACCAACTAATCTAAGGCGGAGGAGCTATTCAACAAGCTATAAAGCATATGTGTACACTCATTGCTGGTTTTCCCTGTGAATTCCAAAACTATTGGAAAACAGCCACATAAAGGAGTCTACACAGAAAGAATGTTAGGGGCTGCTGTTGGTTTAACTCATGTGTGTGTGAACAGGCCTATGCTGCTGCTGCTAATAGACCACAGCCAAAAAAGGAGTAGAGTTTTCAGACCCCATTTAATTTATCACAGTCTGCATGAGGTGGAAATTGTAGAGTGCAACAGGGTTGACAGAGTCACATGACAGGAACTCTGCAACCTCTGTCATCCTCAACTCAGACCCAGGGCAAACCAAGGGAAACCGATACCAGTGGAGACAAATGTATGTGTACCACTTAGAACCTTAGCTACGTGAACCTTTCAGAGACCAACAGGAGACATGCTGGGAGTGTTACAGGCATCACCATCCAGGATCCTCCATCAATTCCTGAATGCTATGTTCCAACATGCCAGTGACCACATATGTTTTCCATCTACTCCTGAAGACAGGGCCATAAATATGTAAGAGTTCTACCTTGTAGCACACTACATAGACTGTACATATATAGAATCAAGGCACCACCCAGAGAACAGGGAAGGATCTACATAAATAGAAAGGGCTTCCACTCCATTAACTGCTAAGTCATGTGTAACACTAAGGGAATCATCTTGAATGTGTGTGCTGCCAACCCAAGCAGTTACCATGACTCATATCTGGCACACACCATACCTGAATCAGATGTTCACTAGGGGTTTTATCCCATAGTCCATTCACTGAGGGATACAGGTTATGCATTGGAACTGTGGCTGATGATACACATCAGAAATGCACACACACCCACTGAAGAATGCCATAATGATGCATACACGCAAACCAGCAATATCACAGACTGTGTGTTTGCACTGCTGAAATTGCTGTTCCAGTGACTATATACATCTGGGGGAGCCCTGCAGCACTATCCACATACATGTACTGAAATCTTTTCTACCTGTGTCATGTTTGACAACATCATTCTGAGAAAACAGCTTCAGCAGGATCAACAAAGGGAAGGGCCACACATCCCACCACCAATGCCAAGGTCATCACAGCCACATGCAGGTGAGGAGTTAAAGGTAGAACCAGTAGCTGCTGTGGGTATAGGCAGATATGGACATGCTTAATATGACTTCACATTGACTAAGAAGTAATGCATAGTACATTCACTTACCACCTAAGGGGCTAAAGCCTTCATCCTATGCATACAGAAAGTAACATTGATGACACATAATGCTCACAGCCTATACCTACCCATGAAATGGCTGTTTACTCCTAGCATCAGGCAGACTCAGCTTTGAATTAAAACTGTAGCAACTGCTGGATTTACATGGTAAGTGTTGAACCTGGAGCATTAAAACAAAATTATTTACAAGTGAATGGCAAATCCTTGCATGTTGTTACTTGGTAATATAAGTAACTGAAAGGTAGGTGATTTGTACAGCAATGACTTCAACATGTGAGAGCAGATACTTACGTGAATACATGTGTCCTCTATCAAGTAATGGGCTTCAGGCATCAAAGATTCATACATTCATACCACTCAAAAGTACTGATGGTCACCAAATGCCCTAATTTGGCCTCATACTTTTGTACTAGAAAATCATTAAAAAGAGACGTTAGAAATGAATGAGACACTTTTCAGTTTCAGACTTCAAAACCCTCAGAAGATTCTTAAAAATACTGATGCAAAAACTGTTTTGATTCTATCCACTCTCTAAATTTGTAAGACCAAAATATGTGAAAAGCCTCCCTATTTTTCTGCCATTGTCACTTTTATTTATAGCTTTTACCAGCTTTGTTGCTGCAAGATTGGGTAGGCATGTACACATTACAAAAAACAGTAAGAAAGCACTACAATTAGCAAAACAACATCACAGACATAGATATAATAAGCACTAAGTCAGCTATGCATCCTGAGCATCAGACACAAAGTTTATGTATCCCTTGAATACAAAAGATAGAAAACAAGGATATGACGCAGTTATCATTACTTGCACAAGGTGTTGTGGGGGAGGGAGCAGGAAGCCAAAGCTGACACAAGACATAAGTGAGTGCATGTGAGTAAGAAAGAGAGATGGGCATACATTTGGATAAAGTGACAAATGGCCACTGAGACAGAATGAGATTTCAGACTCATTGCTGAACTATGACACTGTTGTGTATGTGTCTGTATGGGCCCTCCAGGTGAAATTGGTGAGTGTCTGCAAGAACACAGCCAAGCTGTGTGTTAGCTCTATATACTGGTAAGTCGGACAGGTGTGAGCTGTGCATGCTAGCTCCTGGGACATACTTCTCCTCCCTGAAACAGCAGGGCCAACATCAATAACATGATGGTGTGCACTTTCCACTGAGATCTCTGGATCCCTGACAGTGGACAGGGAGCTCTTCATTTGATGCCAGTGGTGGATCTGTAGCAGCCCCCACCCCCCATAGCCATCCATCCATCCATGGGCCACTGCAGTTGCTCTCCTCTGGGCTGATAAAATCATGTTAGTGGCCTTATGATGCACCTGATCAGATGTCCGGCAAATGCCACCTAAGGCATTTACACCAGCTGCTATCTGTTACCAAATTTGTGTTCTGCCAGACATATCCCCATGTCTTCTCTTAAGCAGAAAGGTACCATGTCGCCTAAATGCTTCAACAATCTCTTAATTCTCAGGGTCATTAAAGGGGGTTTGCATGGATTTGGATACCTGTGTGTCATAGTCCTAAGTGACATAAAGCACAAAAGAAGGATAATGCACATAAGTATCACATAAACAAAAGTCCTGCTTTGGTGTAAAACAAAAAAGGTAGTTTTTCAATATTACCCACTGGAGGAACAAAAAACAGTCAAGATATTCAAATATAAAAAAAGGATTTATGTGACTGTAACATACTGCATTCACACACAAAGCAAGGTTGAATCCAAAACAAGGATAGTAACAATAGCAAAGAAAACCTCTGTAAAAACAATTTTGCTTATGCCAGCAGATAAATAGAACTTGGCCACATCACCCCCAAAACAATAGGCAAATGACACATTTTGCTAACAAACCATTAGTGAACTACTAAAAGGACTATCAAATAAATTGTCCCCAAAACATATGCATACATTTACCACAGAGCATTCAGTTTTATGCAATTGTCAGTCACCTCTACCTGTGGCCAGCACTTTCCTAGAGGTGTCTACGAATCCTCCTAGAAAACTGATACCCCTGTGTCATTGACAATATAGGACATTTACATTTCACTGAAATAACAATAGCAGATTGCAAAGAGAAAAACAGTTGTAACATTAACACTTGTGATGACAGTTAATAAGGCTGTGCATCTGAGAAAGTGAAATACCCTGACAAAAATGACTATGCCTATACATATTTCTTAGTGAAGTGAGCATATCCAATATATAACTGAAAAATGTAATCATACTGTGTTAAGATTAGTAGTCTTCTGTGCAGATAAATCCAAACTAGTATCTTCATCTGTGTTATGCATATAAAAATGTCTCCTCACCTGCAGGTGCTCTAGCTACCCAGTTCCCTTTTTATAGTGTAGTTTTAGGGCTGTGAGCATGGTGAAGATTCAAATGAGTTATAACTTCATTAGAAGTGGTGAGTCCCAAATTCTGGGCTCTGTGTAGCAGATGTAAACATAGTGCAGGCACTCTCTCAATGTTTATCGCTAATGGATTGCAACTGTGGATGATTACTGGCAGAGAGAAGAAAAACACAACAGCAATTCAGACTTCCTTACCTCCAGTGGGCATGTCAGCCACGTTAGATGTACAAAGTGTACAAGTAATTATATCAAGGCTTTAAATGTAAGTAAGCAGCGTGAATTTCATAGTTTCTGTTCAGTAACATCCAATCTCTCCTGCATTTCTTGACAATTGTATGTTATTGCCATTTAATATCCTCACACATTTTATGAAGAGTGATACAATATGCCTTACAAACTGCATGTCTCAGATTACTGATCATATAAGAGAAGAATGAGCAGCAAACACAGAGAGATAAGACAGAGCTGCATTTCTTCAAGCAATAGTCATAAATGGTTGTGTGATCTCTCAGTGCACTAGTTCTGAAATTAATACATGTACAGACAATTCAGAATTGTACAACTGTCATATACTTTGTTAATACTGTGAATGATGTTGCAGTTGTTTGTAAGCAAATGATCTTCATTCTCTGCTGTAAAGCTGTTTTTTTAGCAAAGAGGTATAAGACACTTTACTGTGTTTTGAACATTCATTGGTGTGAGAATTGAAATCCAGGCCTGTGTAAAAATGTTTCATGTGTATGAATATAATTGTCGCAGTGTTGTTTATTTAATTCATTTCTTTTCTTCATGTTTCCTAGTTTTCCTATGTTTTAATACCAGTATTTGCACAGTGTGTGGCTTAGTGCAAACAGGGGAAATGGAGAAGCACAATAAATGTCATGTTTAGCTTTGCTTATCTCATTTGTTTGATGCTTAGTAGTGCACAAACCTGGACTAATGTCCCACACAGGAAGTAGACAGAACACCTGCAAGATAGGACATAGACATTCTAAACGTCAAAAAGGATATATTGTTTCAGTTTTTGCTTTCCACTGCGCAACTCCACTAAGTAACATTGAGCAGCAGTTAGCAATCTCCCCCAACACCTTCAGCTATCAAATACCTGCAGAGAGGAAGCAGACAGTCAATAATTTAAAATGGATATATTCTATTAATTCTGTTGGGCACCATGTAAAAAGGGTAAGAGGTGTTGCATTGTGGTTAACATACAGAATGTAATAATGAATAGGGAAATATCCAGCTGTTACTTAACTGTTTCTGTAGCAGCAAGTGTAAGTATAGGGCTATAATGCAGATGATCCTGGGCTCTAATACAGGAAGTGCAACATATTTGTACTGTTGTGACAGTCCAGTTTATAGTAATGAACAGGAAAATATTCAAGTGTTATTTTGACATTCCTTTGGCAACAGGTGTAATTGCAAAACTGCTATACATGTGGTCCTGGGTTCTAATACAAGAACTTCCAGGCATTTTTACTGTTGTTCCATTTCACATTATATTAAATATCACTTATAACAAGTTATACATAATTATAAATAACAATAACCATGCATAGCAGTACAACTAATATTAATTATATGTATGAGGGATAAAATAACTTACTGTGTTTTGAAGGTTCAGATGTATTACTGAGGGTATACTATCTACTATGTTTCTGTAAATATAATTCTGCTGTCTGGACTTGGATAGCCTTCACACTTAAATAACACACATACATAAATACATCTATATACAAGGACTTGTCAGGTTACACGCGTACATGGTTAACACCGCAAACTGTCATATGTATTTATGAATGATTTGTGAGTATTGTCTGAGGAGCACTTCATCTTTGGCAAAGATAGAAAATCATTGCTGTGGAAAAAATGTTCCTGTATGCATAAGTTTGAATCCCACAATGTAAAAATCCATTTTTTAGTGTATAAAGCCAAATGAAACATGCGTCAGGTCATGAAATTTATGCCCCCAGTGCATGTCTGCAAAGTTAAATTTCCTAACAGCTACAGCAGAACACACGTCTCAAACTAATTTCAACTTTCTGATTAACCTTCTGATTTGCAAAACTGCTTTCTTGCCTGTCATTGCTGATCTCCACATAAAAGCATGCAAATGAGCTTTTGGGTTTGCACACTACCAGTAAACATGATAATAGGAATGAATGGGAAATCATTATTTACTATTGCACTGATTTTGGTTTAGACATGTCTGATGTTAGAGGGGAAGATACCCAATTTAGAGTACAGATGTGGGGTGTTAAGGAATCCAGAATTTGTATTGGACTCCTGGTACAGCACCACAGCAAAAACCATTTGCAGGGGGACTATTCTGGCTCACAGTACAAGTTTGAGGCTTGGAATAGTCTGGCTAAGACTGTATCCAGTGCAACTGCCAGCCCACACACTGGAGAGCAGTGTAGGCACCACTTTAATGACTTAAAAAGGAGCAAGAGGCATACACTCAACCAGTGGTTGGATGAGTTCCAAATTAGCAACATCCCACAGTTGTGTAAGTATGGTAATAAAGAGAGTTTATAATACATAGAAAACAAAACATAGGCAAGTCTGTTATGCATAATGCTCTTCTGCTCTTTTCTTTTCACAGCTAATTGTTAGATAGATGCAAATAGGCAACCCCACACTGAGCATCTATAGAGACTGAGCGAAGCAAGTGGTATGTTTGCAGCTCAAGGGAAGTATTATTATAGTTTTGAAAATTAAAAAAGTGTTCTTTTCTATACAGTAGTAGCAAAGTAAGCATGCTTACCCTAACTGCAAAAGCAAGTATGTTGTAGCACAAACCAACTTTAGGAGTCAGCTGTAAAACTGTAGTCAGATGTTGTGGGTTCAAATACCATGAGTGACAAGCATAAAATACTGCAATCAGAAATTAAATTCTACCAAAGTGGCATAAAAGCCCTGCTGTTAACTTTAATCTGTATTATTGGACCATTCATATGTGCAGTATCTGCACATTGTAATGATTACTTTGAGCAAGCCATAATTATAGTTTGTAGTTGTTAAGAAGTATACTTAAATGTAAAACTTCATATAAAATAGTTGTATTATATATACTGATAATGCATTGTATGACACATATGATGGTATTCATTTTATCTCTTTTTTCCTCTCACCCTAGCCCTTATCTGTCTTTTTTATTTTTCTATTATGTGTCATCAAAATGTCTCCATGTCATCCATGTCTACCAAATAACTAAATGCTTCACAGCACAGGGAGGTAGGCCATCCCCAGTGGCTCAGCCTGCCCCAGTTCCACTGGCTTCAGCACCAATGGTTAGAATATTTTGGACCCAACCTGGCAATATTGCCTCTGCTGCCCCTGCACTACCTGTGGCCTCACGTAGCATTACCCCAGCAGCTGGTGCTATGGTTACCTCTGGGAATACTGGAAGAGGTGGGGATTTCATCACCCACCGGGAGATGCCAAGGTTGGTGCATAGGGTCATGCTCTGTGCCATTGGTGTATGCGTATGCTGGATGAAAGGCTGCTCTCGCTCATGGTCTGTAGGAGGAGGAGACATCAAGCACTCCAGCAGCTGGCAGAGTAAGGGGATGGTAATGACAGTCCTGCAGGTGAGGACTAGATTCTCACAGTCCTCATGTTTGATGGGCATAAACTTGTGTTGTCCCATCCCTCACCTCAAGCAAGGTTTTCCCCAACCTTTTGTGTCCCACACAGACCCTGTGTCTTGCCTTGTTTGCATTTGCTTCCTTACCAACCCAACTTATCTGACCCAGATATACCAATGTCCCTTACCCAGCATTCCTCTCTTACTGAAGTAAAAAAAAAAAAAAAAAAAAAAAAACAAGCACCTATCCCACTCATCATCCCATATATAGCTCTCCACTTCACTCACATGTCTTACTGACACACTAGATTTGGTCCAATTGGCTATACAACATGACTGCATTGTTGTCACCCCTCTTTGAGGAGGTGACAGTCCAAATTCAGCTTGTATTTGCTACATATTTACATGTTACACTGCTGAAGAAATGGATAGCTATGGTTCTTGCCTATCTCCCTTCTGCTCATTCCTATATTACCTATCCTTTTTTCTTCCCCTTGATTGCCCCCTATTTCACCACTTTCCTATCTACCCCATTTTAACACCTATAGGTTCATAGGTGTGTACTAGGCTAATGGCCCTGGAGCCTTTACAAGCCTAGCCCATAGGATTACCCTGGCATCATGCCACCCAACCTTAGTTCCTAGTGCCTCTGTCAAGTAGAGCCACTGGAGTGATCCCCACAGTGAATTTTCTATTTCACATCCACTCATCAAAATTTCTCTTGAAGACAGCCAGTGAGGTGCTCTGTTTGACAACTATGGGAAGTCTATTGCATAGCATGGGCAGTCTCAGGGTTATGAACCTGTCCCTCCAGCATGTTCTGTTGATTTTGGTAATGAGGTTGAGGTCTCTGGAGCGTGTGGTGTGGAGGGATTGTAATTTCTTTAGATGTAGCATTTCTAACAGAGCTGGGTCAGACATGGCTTTGTAAGTCAAGCAGAGATCACCTCTAAGTAGGCAATATGAGACAGAGAATAGTTGGAGTTTTTTGAGTCTGTCCACATAGGACAAGTGTTTAAGGCCTAGAATCATCTTTGTGAGGCACTTTTGCAGCGTCTCCAGTTGTTGCAGGTGTCTAGTGAGGTATATGCCAAATGGGGCATTATACTCGATGATTGGCCTAATGAGGGAAGAGTAGAGGGAGACAATGACCTCTTTCTTCCTGGATGCAAAACCCTTAGTAATGAGATGTGCCACATAGAAGGACTTTCTGACCACAGTGGCAATGTGGTGGTCGAAAGAGAGGTTGCTGTCAACCTGTGTTCCCAGATCTCTTATGATGCCTTCTGTGTTCAGTGGACTATCAGCAATGTGTTAATTCATGGGAACTGGGTTTTTCCCAAACGGAATGACGACATATTTTTTGGCATTGAGCTCAGGCCATTGTTCTGACATCACTCGGTCTCAGTGAGGCCTTTTTGTTGGATGTCAATATCACTTGGGGAGTTAATAATAGCTCCCAACTTGCAATCATGTGTGAACTTTGGCAGCCAGATTCCCATTGTGTTGGCCTGGGCTTCAGAGAAGTAGATACCAGACAGCAGAGGACCCAGGACTGACTAGTCAGCAGTCTGACTTGGAGTCAGCTACTTTCACACTGTGGGTTCTATCTCTGAGCCAGTTTGCAGTCCACCTAGTGATATAGGATTTGATGCCTAGGTTACTCCATTTTTCTGTGATTCCTGAGTGGGGAATGGTATCAAAGGCCTTGGCCAGATCAAGGTAGGCTGTGTGAACCACCTTGCCTTCATCCGCAGCTCTGGTGACTGACTCAAAAAAGTCTACCAAGTTGAGCAGGCATGATCTACCCTTCATAAAACCAAACTGTGTGGGATCCAGAGTTTGGAGATATCGTATATCCTTGTTTATTAGGTCCATGATGATGTGTTCCATAGCTTTACATATCAGACTTGTTAGGCTAATGGGGCTGTAGTTCCCAATGTCTGTAGTCACTCCTCTTTTGTGGAGAGGGATGACTGTAGCAGTGTGCCATTTTGTAGGGACAAAGTGTGAGGTGAGGCTGTGATTGAACAGGGCACACAGGTGAGGTGCCAGTTCACTCTGTAGTTCATGTAGCACACAACCAGGGACATTGTCAGGTCCCATAGAAGCTGCATTATTGGCCTTGGAAAGTGCTGTTTTAACCTGTGGAGCAGTAATACTGGGTGCCTGGCAATCTACTGTTAATGTGATAGGTCCTTTGGGAGGGAAAAGAGGGGTAAAGTTGGCACTGAATCTGTCAGCCAGTATATTGGCAATATCTGTTGGCTCAGTATAGGATGCACCATTGTGCAGTAGCTCAGAGCAAATCTGGGAATTGCCATGGAGATTCTTTACATAACTATAGAAGGCCTTGTGGTTGTCTTTACTATCTGTTGCAATGCTGTTTTCATAGCTAGATTTAGAGGATTTGATGAGGGATCTCAACATTTTGTTGAGGCTGATAAGGGAGTTTTTCCAGTCTTGAGACTTCACCTTATTCTGCATCAGTTTCCTCCTTCTGTTGTAGAGTTTGTTTATGGCAGGGGACCACCAGATTGGCTTTTTATTTTTGGAGGAGACTGTATAATCTGGTAAAAAATAGAATCACACACAATACACAAGTAGCAAAAAAAAAAACAATGGAGCCCTTCATTTTTTGGCCTCTGTGTTTGCTCAGAGTTTGGCATCATGCACCAATGCCAAGCGATGGTGAACAGCTCTTCAATGGTGCGGTTACCTCCATGCATGTGACACTTTAACATACAGTAACAGACGGTGAATGTAGTGTAAAGAATTATTCCATTGCATTATCACTACCTATTTAAAATTATTACATACATCTGGATTTGAAACCTACATCATCTAGGCTTCAAAAGAAATCTACCAATGCATTTATACCTGCTGCTACATAGTCAGCTAAACAGCAGGTGTGTTCATGCTCTCAGTACTGACACTTTCATAATCTTAGCAACGAGCCTCATTTTTGTGCACTGCATACTACATGCAAACAGGGAAAGCAGTAGAAATGTGTATCTAGCACGCATAAATACTTTGCCATCCATCACACATACCCACTGCTTGGAGGTGTGCTATGCAAAGTGGACAATAGCATGTGTTACTTTTGTTTGGTGTCCACTTAGTGTTTGTGCCATGAAACTACATTTGGAAACAAACAAAATGAAGGCACTATCTAAGAAAATAACATATATATTTACAATGCAGCCATCTATTACCTTTCCCCATGCACTGCAACCTTGGTCTCTCAGTATTTGATTACCAATATATCAACTACACTACAGAAATGAATAACTAATGTTGTCTTATATACCATGCACATCTTTATAATGACAATAGACATTCCAATTTTTCATTGTTTGTAATAATGCGGACACCTGTTTGCATATAGTTTTTAAAGCTGTCTCTTAAAGTATACCTGCACATTGGAAACACAACCACCAAGTACTGCATGTTGCACACTCATCAATCTGGTAACATGAAGAATTTTAGTATCCTGACAGTTGTACATGGCTAGCTATCTGCTGATGTCCTCCACTAGAAATTGTCCTGCAGCCTTGTAAAGCTCAGACTTGTGCCGTGGTACTTGTGTAAAATGCTGAGTACTTTAGTCTGTGTTATTTGATAGGTCGGGGTTCTGTTCTCACTATAGTCAACTGATGTGTGTGTGTCTGTTTATTCAGAAGAGTAAAATTGTGTATCTTGCAGTTACCACTCCAATCACATGGATTGCCAATATTTTTACACTTGCATATGTCTACACATCCATTTCATGCAGGCCTTCCAACATCTTTTCTCCAGCATCCACTGCTGATGTCATCCACTATAGGTTGTCCTGCAGCCTTGTAAAAGTAAGACTTCTGCTGTGGTGTTTGTGTAAACTCTTGCATCCTCTAGTCTGTGTACTTACTTAGGCAGGGGTTCTAATCCATCTGCAGTCAACTGGGGTGTGTATGTGTATCTGTGCACATCCTTGACATTAGAGAGACCATTTTACACAAGCATGTGGGAGACTGCTATTACCATCTTCTCCTCAGCAGACCATGCTAATGTCATCAATTATAAAGTGTTTTCTGACATTCTTTGAGTCAGACATATGCTGTGGTGCTTGCATTAAATATAGTGTTCTCTAGTCGGTGCACTTAAATAGGGAGGTGTTCTGTTCTCACTGCAGTCAGCTGGGGTGGGGTGCTTGTGTATGTGCACTTGATTGACATTAGAGAGAACGTTTTCCACCAGTATGTCAGGCACTGTTATTACCATCTTCCTTTTACCAGACTCTGCTGATGTCACAGCTATAACTGATTAGTGGATGTGGAATATTTCCATCAGGGCATGGTCAAAGACTGGCCTGTAGGCCAAGCACAAGTCACCTCATTCTATATAATATATATATTATTGTGACAGTGAAAGCCAGAGAACCTTTTCGACTAGGCTTACATAGACCCCAGGGCCGATAGCCTTGTACCTACCTATGAACTTATGAACAGAGCTTTCAGTCTATCTGCATCCATCATGGCATGTTTGTAGGCCCTGTATTTTCTTGGTGAGTAACCCCTGTGGTCTCTCCAGCTGCAGCAGGTGTCTGGTTAGGTACATGCAAAAGTGAGCATTATACTCCATTAGTATACTGATGAGGGTCGAGTACAGTGCTGTTATATCATCCTCAGATCTGGATAAGATGTCCTGACGTATGAGGTGCACAATGTAAACTTGGTGACCGTAGCTCATATACTGCTATCTATGGGTTTGAGTATAGGGAATGTTGTCAATACTGTAATTAGTGAGGAATTCCACTTTGCAGAAGGCAAAAATAATGACACATTTTTGCATTTATTTGTAGACTGTGTAGCTTTGGAACCAATCATTTGTCTGTTTTAGAACCTCCTGTGACATGTTAACATCATTGGTGGGCTCAATGATTGTATCAAATATACAATAATCCACAAACTTCGTAAGTCAAAGGCCATATACTTTAGCCTGGACTGTTGAGAAATAGATTTCAAACAGTAAAGAGCTCAACACAGATCCTTGGGGTACTCCAGTGATGACAGCTGTACTAGCAGAGGCTGATTCACCAACATTCGCAGTAGGCATTCTCTTGGTGAGCCAATTGTTTAACCATCTGGTGATGTAAGGGTTAATCTCCAACTGGAAGAGCTTCTCATCATGGACCTTTTCTAAATGAACACTGGCAATATCCCAGCTGTGTGCAAAAGACATGTGTGAATTGTTAATGCCCCATCCATGTCTGTTACATCTGTTAGATCTCCCCAAGAAGGTCATTGAGAGCATGCATGATGACAACAATATCATTCTGGGGAACTTCACCAGGCTAAGACATTTGACACAAATTCACATTGAGGTGTCAACTCAACACTGTCACAAGTATCCATAACCACTTTTATCACTAAGTGGTTAGACCACTTGATCACATACATGGCATCTAAATATTTTGAAATGTATGAAGTGACATATATCTTGAGTCCAGTGATCAGGTCCGTATATCAGGGATTCTGCTAGGCCTTTTCCTGTCCATTATTTAAGTCACAGGTGCCAAGAATGACATACACATCCTGTGTCCAAACAGCTGTCTGGAGACTACAGGTTGTGGGAAATCATTGACTCCAATTGTGATAATAGCATAATCCAGACAGTATCAACATGCACCAAAGATTTCTGCCACAGCCATGGCAACACATGAAATTGAACAAAACATGGAGAGATTTGTTACATTATAAAAACAAATGCACAACCCAATGACAATATAGATATCACACCTCTATGAGCAGACCAAGTGGCATGTGACCTGTGTCCTGGGATAGATTGTATATGGAACATCCACCAGCATGTGCCCTCAGTGGTGACTACTCTCTTATATGTAACACAACTCCTGAATATGTGCAGGGCATTCACATCAAAGGCCATAATACCTCCATAGTTCACAACCTTCATCATACCAGTAACTGAGTACAATGCACCCTTCTTTATGTACCTCCCTACATATCTTCCAATGATGGGTAACTGAAGTGTACCAGCTTTGCCACAGTGAGCTCCCACACATCTTATTGGCCATACCTAGGTATTCCTTTTATTGCATAGACAATACTGCCTGAAGATGCGGACCCCCCAACAAAGTATTATGCCAGATGCATGTGTGTGACACCTGTTCCAGTGATGCACACAGTGCATACATAGCTGTTTGACAACATTGATGGTATGGGTTACATTTGTGACAGTGTGAATTGTGTCATATATCAGCTAGCCTGGATTTGTCATAATGTCACATATAGGTATAGCAGTGGCCTCTTAACACCTTCAACAGATGTTACAGTGTCAGGACAGTGTATTTGATTACAGTCATAGATTGCTAACATGTCATAATAGTTGTACAAGTGCATTCGTGTGGAATCATCTATGATCCCTCAGAATCACATATGTTATGTCAGAGACATGGGATTACTGGTGGTATTATTCTGTTATCCATGATTGTGCATGCTTCTTTTACTGTTGTCCATGAACCTGTAACTGTGTCCCACTTGTTGGAGACCTCTGTTGACATTACAGTCATATTCAGGCAAATCAGTTTGCACAGCTTGACAATATGTACCTAACCCCAATTGTATATAACATCCCTGATAGGTGTCCTCCCCATTGTTCATGTTAGGATGCTTATGTCACAAAGACATCTTCTCCAATGTTATGTCACCTTGACTGATAGTCATGTTTAGGTTCATAGGTTCATAGGTTCATACTAGGCTATCTGCCCAAGGGCATTTATAAGCCTAGCCCATAGTTATTTGGCTTTCGCCACCCCTTTAGTTTGAATAAAACTATGCCTATTATTTTGCTGTGCCTCTGTCAAGCAGTGACACTGTAGTAATCCCTGGGGTATATCTGCGATCTCCCATCCATTGGTCAAGATTCCTCTTGAACAAGGCCAGCGAGGTGCTCTGCCTCACATGTACCGGGATTTTGTTCCACAGCATAGGGAGTCTCTGGGTGATGAATCTGTCCCTCCAGCATGTTCTATTAATAACCGTGTCAAGGTTTAAGTCTGCCGCCCTTGTGGTTCTGAGGGATCTAGATTTTTTGAGGTGAAGCATATTCATCAAATCTGGGTTTGACATGGCCTTATATGTCAGGCACAGGTCACCTCTGAGCAAGCGGTATGAGACTGAATAGAGCTGAAGTTCTTTCAGTCGGGCAGCATAAGACATATTTTTGAGACCCTTTATCCTTTTGGTGAGGAACTTTTGGGGCCTTTCCAGCTGCTGCAGGTGTCGGGTCAGATACATTCCGAATGGGGCATTGTACTCAATCCTAGGTCTAATGAGTGATGAGTACAGGGGGACGATGACCTCTCTTGATCTAGATGTGAATCCCTTCATGATCAGGTGGGCAATGTAGAAGGTTTTCCTAACTACTTTAGCAACATGAGTGTTATATACATTTTCACTGTGCAGTCTGTACTGTACCATGTCGATATGTGATTTATATTCCTAGTACAACTGTCTTCCATTTACATGCTCTCATCTGCTTTATATTACAATGTTTCACATGTCCTCTTTCCCTATGTTTATTCCTACAAGTCACCTGTATGTTCTTATTCAATACACACACTTTTCTGACTGTCTATTTTAAATGACAGCCCATGTACCATTATGGATCATTTACACAACGTTCGTTCAGAATGCCTGAAATGGGATCCACAATACTTTGCACTGTAAACACTGCCCTGTAATGTGCTTAGACCGTATACATTGCTATAATATTAACCCTAGTAATCATTGTGGTATAACATGCAATCCCTCAGACCTAGTTTGCCAGTAGGTAAAGGAGTCTACATGTCTGCTGCTATCCATATTGCTTTACACAGTTTCCTGACTGACAACACTGTTGCTAGCCACAAGACCACATTTGTTTACATTTAAACACAGTGTGCAGTGTAAATATGTAATTAGTGCTGCTGTTCATCATGCAAACACATAAACTTCATGTAGGCTTTGTATGAGGCCTGCACAGAGTGTATTGACTCCTACTGTGTATTTAAATATAACTTGTCTGTGTGCATAGTATGACACAGAGGAACTAAATGGAATCTGTACAGAAAGTTAATCACATAATTAAGGTGTAAATACTATAATGTAAGGTTGAAAGAACTGAGTCATTATAGCTGTGCTTACAGACTCTTGAGAGGTCAATTTGGTGTGGCCTCTAAGGAGGTAAAATCCAAAATGATGGCAAACAGTGCGAGGCTTGAATGTTATTGAATTAACAAGTATTAAGTTTATTATCACTCTGTTGAACTAATTTTACTATTTAGCAATACCTGTAAAAGGAACACATTTCTAACATGACCTATTCCCAAGTGATGGAATAAATTAAAAGAGAGTCTATGATTGTCAGAGAGTTCAAATGTTCATTTGATAGATGTTTAGGTGAAAGAGAGTTTTGACATGGCATCAGAGAGTCAGTAGTCCATAATGTCCTTAGCGTCTGAACACTGGAAATCGTGAGCTTATGAAATTATGAACTTATCAGTAGCAACACAGAAAATGTGCTTTGAAAATACACAGGATCTGTACCCCAAAAGAAATCATTGGTCTTCTGGCTTTGTTATTGATTGAATTTGGTCCTACAGAATATTTTCTGGTGCTATTGCTGTGCTATATACTGTACTTTTTTATGATTAGTAATGGCTGCCACCTGGTTGTGTTTTTTCACTCTAAAGGCAATATTCATAGCATCAACTGCACAGCTTCATATTTATACATGATCATGGGTACAGGTTGTGGGCAGCTCAAATTGCTGATATGGTATTCATTTAACACTGTTTGAAATGCTGCTTGGTGTATACTGCATACTAATGTCTGGTGTTTCATTGTCAGCACCTTGTTCTGTGTAACACTTGTAGTTTGCAATGTTGTCTGTGAACAGTGTCCCTAAATTATGTGCCTTATAAAAGTTTGACCTGTATATTTGGCAGAGATTCTGTCACATGTCATGTATGGTGGCTAAAGTATGCTCTGACTTTACTGGCTGCAGGTAGCTGTGGCTAAGTACACTCTGCTTATTCCAGCAAGATATACTACTGACGTTGTGGTTATTCAACACAATGTGGACATTATCCTTATTTGTTTAACTGTGCTGTTTATAATGTGTGCTTTGTGTCAGTACTACATGTTTTTTAAGGCACTGCAATTTCACACTCATGCAGGTTTACAGTGTACATAGCATGTAGCTCCTCTGAACAGCATATTCACTTTAGATATCTTACAGTATCACTGTCAGAGTAGAGACATGCTCACTTTGGGCTAAGAAAACAGTATAATGCTAAGTGCAAGACATCTGTGGGAGCAAATCAGGAGATAAGGTGGACATCTAGATACATACAGATACATTTTCTAGAGGAATCCTGTTTGAGATGTACATGACTTTTAATATCAAGTGAATATCACATTATATAGATTATTGTTCCTTTTTTTGGTCTTTGCTACTTTTCCACAGACAGTTTATATTTAGCATTTTACCATAGAATAAGAAACTGTACTTCATTTGAAAAAAAAAAGAAATTGCACTGAAATTCTTCCTGTGGAAATATAATAAACAACAATCAGATTGTTATTTTTCTTATTAATTCTCAGTTCACAATTTTAACTCTGAATGGCCTTATTTTCTACTTTAAAGTTATGACTTAACTTTGACTGTGATTCTGAGTCAATGATTATTTCAATTTTCTAAGCAAATGGATATTAACATAAATAAAACTATAACTACATTTCACTGGCTTAGCAGTCATTTTTAAAAATGTTGCTCTATTTATAATTTTCTTTGCATAGTTAGTCACCTAATCAAAATCACAACCTGAAAAAATGTTTTGAGTATAAGCAGTATAACAGTGACAAACTTGCTTCATTTGCGATGTGTCAGCATGCATATGTCATTTTGGTTTGGGAAAAAAGTGTTCTAATGATTTCACTGTTGATAGTTAATGTCAAAATAGATTACATTTGCTACTGCATTCTTTTAAAATTTTAATTACTTTGCATTTTGTTTCAATTGTAAATATACCTCCATGAACAACATCTTTAACAGCTCTATTTTCCTGATTGATAAAGAAGGAATAAAATGTCCCTAATCCTTTGTTAGGCATAGCATGTCTTTTTCTCAAACAAATATGATTAGCTATGGTCTGTTTGTTTGCAGTATGTTAAATGAAAGTAATTAGAATTATTTTCTTATTAATGATAAGAGAAAATTGCTTTCTTCCTTATTATCTAGAAATGTCAACTTCAATCAACACCCAGGATCATCTATTTAACAGACAAGGCTGGCATAAATGAAATTAAACCATTGTCTTTGTTTAATGGTTGCCAAATACATAAACCATTTTTAGAAAAGATTAACAGCAGTGGTTATGACTGAGAGATTTTCCCTTTGTAACAGTCACACAAATATATGTTTTTTGCTATGTGAGTTTTCTAAATCAGGTCCTTTCTTTTTGTAATCATCAGCATGATGTAGTTATTACATCCTCTGCTGTACCCTGTCTCTCTTTACCCCTCCTTGTATAATATGCCATTGCCTTAGTATACAGAACACCCAAGGATCCTGTTTGACTGCCTTTCTCAAGTCCTATAAGTTTGGACCTGAAAGCTGTGCCTAACCCAACTCTTTATTTGCATCCTTTTTAGTACTTATTCAAGTCTACTATCTTGTGACAAGCGTGGCTCTGATTCAGACCTGCTATCATTACTATTACTGATTTGTTTTTCCCATGAAGTAGCCCCTTATAAAGAAAGTATAGTTCCTTTTAGCAGATGTTGCTCAGATTCAGACTTCCTGCTAATAACTCATTATTTACACAAAGTAGCCATGTCACCAGCCTCTGGCTGGGCCTTCCCTCTGTTGCCTTCTCCGTATGATTGTCCCCATGCATGATTGTATGAAATTGCTAGTACAAAAGGTATTGCATCATCAAAATCATTTCTTAATGGAATACATCTACAAGAAAGGCATCAAATATTGGCACCTGCTTTTCCTCCTTGTCTCCTTCACAATACAAGTCAAATCTGTACCGTAGTACCTGAAAAGGTGTCCCTCCAATAGATCTAACTGGAGTAGAGTCTTGACAATCATTGCTCTTTTATAACAACTGCAGTTTTAACCATTACATTTGATGCAATATGCCTCTTAGTAATGGTACATTTTCCCTCCAACAGGATAAGATACAGGCCAGTATAGTAGTTTTGGAACAGCTGGTCCCTCGGTATAATATTTTCCTAAACTGAGACTACCTCTGCTTCCTCACTTGGGTTCTATTTCAACCCTGTAGCTGTGGACAATTGACTATGCCTGACTTGGTTTTACCAGAAGAATTTATCCTCAAGACATTCACATCTACTGGAACTAGTATGTTCTCCTTCATGTCTATGGAATTTGCTGTGAAGATTTAGACTCTCCATGTGTTCTACTGTGCTCATCTGTAGTGCTATGGAAGCATCCTTTATGCAATTGTGTCCTTCTGGCTAGAGAGAGGTCACCCATTCTTCCGATTTTCTAAGCAGTGTCTCACTCCTCATCCATCAATAAGATTCCCATATTTTCAGGAAAAACACTGAATGTTTGCTCCCTTATTTTAAAGTCTCCTAACATTTGAAAAACAGTCATTTGATATATGCTCAGTCAATTATTATAGTAATTGCAGAGTTCTGCAATGAAATCATTGGTTCTCCCTTTCTTTTCTCTTAAGTTCTCTAAACTTTTTTCCTATTAGCTAGAAGAGTTAACCTAAAACATTCACTTAAAAAATTAATTGATGTAATACAAACAGTAACTCTTACTTAACTTGCTAAATGTATGTATTGCTATACCTGAAAGCAGACTGCCAAGAAAACATTTTACCTGGTCTGTTTCAGGATTGCAACTGATACATTTAAATGCCTAAATAAAACTAACAAAGTAATCTGTCTCTATATACTGAGGAATCAGATAAAAATTTCCTACACTGGCATCATGGATGGGGTTTTTACCTCTGCAATACATATGCATCTGACAAAGATTAAGAACCTCTTTCACTTAATGGCAGTGTTTTTTCCCTTTTCTCTCTTCTTCTTCTCATGCACCATAAGCAGTTAAGGGTGATGTTTTATTTCTCTTCTCTCTCTGTTCTTGCTCTTTTGGCATCTTAGATTTTTTTATTCTTTCAACTGCTTCCATCTGCAGAAAACTAATCTCTGCCTTCGGTTTTCTCAGTTCAAGCTGAATTTTGAGAATGTCTGTTGAGGCACTGAATTGCCATTTTGCTGCATGTTATGTACCTACAGCTCCACAGAAGGCAGCCATTACCTTTTTCTTGTCCAAAGCAGTATGTGAAAGTACCTTTAGTTAATATTATATAGCTGGTTATGGCACTGACATTTTGCTACACTCTTCAGAACTCATTTTTTTTCCATTTTCTAGAATTCTTTATATAGGGAAAATCATTTTGCATATTTAATCTTCAAGGGTATACATACTTTTGGTTACCAAAAATATTTATCAGGCTGTACAAACCTATTTTACGAAATATATATATATATATATATATATATATATATATATATATATATATATATATATACCACTGATATCAATTATGCCAGGGAAGGAAATACAAATCAGGAAGGAAATACAAATCATTTTTAAGTGATTACATCTCAAACAAACAATTTAAAATGTGCAAAAGGTTTGTAAATGGTAAAATATAACTTGAGCATAGTATATATATATTATACTATCATTAGGGAAGCATTAAATACATTAATTCAGGTTAAATATTACAATTTTTCATTTTATTCTTATTTTTGGTAGCACAAATATGAAATGCTAGACATGGAGGCATATTTATATTTTAGTGCTTTTTTACATTAAGCAATAAATCACATTTCAATTAATTTATTACCATAACCATGTAATTGCTTTGCATTATAAATATAGTATTGGAAGTGCTATTACTTTATTTGCCTTAAGGAAGCTTAGCTTTTTCTGTGCTAATGCTGAAATAAAATCCATTTTGTTTAATTTGGGGCAGGGAGTGTTCCACATAAACCACAAAGCATAATGGTAGCTTAGACGTATTGTAGCATTCCTGGTCTGATGTAAAGATTAGTGCAAATGAGTTATAAGGATAAGTTCAGTCATATTTATTATTATACTAGTGAGGAGAGAGAAGGAAGTTGATAGATTTCTGGTCATTAGCGTACACTTCTCAAGTGTTTGAAGCTGGGCCAGATACTTTCCCATGTAGAAATTTTATCTACAGATATGGTGTCCCTGTGACTTTAAATGAGGGAAATTCATAAGACAACCACAAATTTGCAGAGGTGGTTAGAAGCTGTACAAGATTAAAAAAATGCTGCCAGAAGCAAAATCTCAAAGAAGAAAGAATGAGATTGCAAGTAAGGGGAAAATTATAGAAAACTATATGAAGAGAGAAATGCAAGGATTATAGGGTGCTGACAGGGAGTGGAAGACACAGAACCCACAGAGGTTATAGAGCACTGAATTAAGAAAATTACTTTTGGACCCCAACCCCCAACCTCATTTTCCAAATTGATGGGACACATAAGGTTGGGTAACACCTGATCCAAGAGGATAGACCCAAGCACTTATTAGTGTCATAGTTGCGAACTGAAAGAATGGTTAGTTTGACAGGAAGCACTGCAGCAAGGCTTTGAGATTGTTGTCTAACATATTAAAAAAATGTGAAGACTTTGCCCCAATTATACATACAAGAAGGAAACAATTATCACTTGCAGCATGGTAGTTGGCATAAGCAAGAGCAACAGTTTTTCTTGTGTACCCATCAATGTTAAAACATTTTATGGAGGGGTCAATTCTTATGGGACAAATCAGTGGAGCTAGTGTCCCACATATATAAAGATATGATGGCAGGTCAGCTTGCATGGGTTGAAATAGAGTAGTACTGTGACCCTGTCAAGAAATCTGCCATTGCATGGGCCAGGAAGGATATGTGGAAAGAAGGAGGTTTTCTTAGTTATGCTGAGGTAATGTACAAATATAGGCACGACAGCTGAACAGAATGTAAATTGGATGTCAAGGGGGGGGGTAGTGAATTTCTGTCAAAGTTGCGTGCAACCAGCTGAGTAAGAGATCCAAGGTGGAAGAGGGAAGGGTACTCACTGAGTAAAGAGGCAGGACACAAGGGGGTATGTGATAATTTATAATTAAAGCCAAGAAGCCAGCAAAAAAAGGAGACCAGAGATACTGGAGGAGCATTATTTATGTGGGAAGGAATCGGAGCCAATTTGTACAGCAAGGAATAGAAATGTGGGCTTTTGAACTAACAGGGGAAGTTGACATAGAGAAGATGGATGAAATACAGCAGACAAACTTCCAATTAATTGATGGGTGAGACAAAACCTAAAATGGTATGTGCACAGAAAATAATAATTATGTAGCTATAAAATAACATAATTAGGGTTAGTAAGTTGCTTTTGCTGAACCCAGAGATACTGCACTATAGAATGTCTTTATTTCTATTTTTTCTCTTTTGTGTTTGATTGTGATTGACAAAGATGATCTATTTTTGGGAAGCTAATGTTTTGTCAAATAATCGCCATAAGAAAAACATGGATGAAGAAGGAGATGATTGTTTATGATATAAAAAAGGATAAAAAGTAGAAGTACATTGATCAGATGCAGGAAAGCTGAAAAGTACAGAAAAACTAAAGAAACTGAAGGAGCAAAAGGAAGTTGATTACTGTTTTTGGCCACTACCCAAGTAATCATTTATCAAAGGAATATGTTACTCTGCATACTGCTTGTATATATTTATTAGAGTGTGATGGTGTTTTTGTATGGGGTATTGGTAAGGAGTGTTGAGGACCTGAATACATAGAATTGACTATGACTTAATTTTCAAGTTTTGAGCAAAGAAAATATTATGATCCTGAACTAAAGGTGTGATTGCACAAAATGGGAAAGATGCTCACGCTGACTGTAAATTCTATTGTAAATGTCAAGATTTATAACAGATATTCCTAAATATATTGGAATTGTATGTGAGGGACATGTTGTTTTATATAAATGTGGACGATGCTTGTGCAAACAGTAGTATGTAGATATAAACTCATTTTACATGCACAGAATTGTGGATTAACAGCCTAGGCTATGCAGCTATGGGCAAAAGTGACATATGGATGTGGGAGAGAGAAGCAGAAGGGAGATGATAGAATTTCATATCCTTACTTTCTAAGTGGGAGTTATGAGGAAGGGGGGTTATGGTTGGAGTTCATGTTTTTTATTCTGTACATCAATGTTTTTTTTATTATGAATATTATATAAATTATTATGAAGTATGAGAATTTAAAATATTATGATTACTTAAGGGGGTGCAAGAACTTATCAGGGCAATGTGCTGGAAATTTGTTTTGTGGTAGTGTGGAATCATCAGTGGATGAGAGGAGGGCATAGAGAGATAGATAAGACCTAAGAGTATAGGCGTCAATACATTAAATTAGGTGTAGGGAGAGGAGGAAAAGCTGAACACAGATTTAGAGAGTCATTTGAGATGAAGGAGATTAATGAGCAAGGAGCAGGTAAAGTGGGATTATAGTCTAGCTCCAAAGTAAATCCTTCAGCCATGTCCTGGCAGTCAAATACAATCCAGTTGAAACCAAAAGAAGAATTGGCAGCCAGATGAAAGCAGGAGTCACACAAAACTTTACAAAAGAAACAAATAGGACTCCAAACACTACCATGGTTTGAAGGTAGAAAATCTTTAATGTAACAAACAGGTTAGCGCTTTTGGAAACAACTTCCTTTTTCAGACCATAAAGCCAAATGAAAAGTACATGTTTAAAGTATTAAGAAACACCAATCACTAAAAGGAGGGATTACATAATTTCCTGAAATAATTACAAACTGCTACATCCCATTTATAAAACCAAAAATCTTCCGACCAATCAACAAACTCTAAAAAAAACAAACCTCCATAGAAGCGACACCCTCTTAATATCTAAGTGGGTGGCTGTTTAGAAATTGTTTCAGTGTTAGTTTCTTGTCAAGTGCAGGTTCTATATAAGATTAAAGCAGCCTAAGAGAGAGAATACTCGAACATGTGGACAACATTCGCAGGGGGAAAGATAATGCTTCAGCAAGGCATGTGAAAGAGAAGGGGTAGGAACATTGCTGTAGGTGTTTTTGTTTTAGACTTAAATAATAAGAATAATACAGATAGGGACATCAGAAATAGAATGGAGACTAAGGAGAAAAAGTGGAGTCTTTTGCTTAACTCTGATATAGAACCTGGCTTAATGAGAAACTAACACTTGTAAATCCATTTTACAAACATCTAATTCATTGTTCATTGTTTATTGCCTCCAGTCTAACTGACATTCCTCTACAACTGATGCTGAATCAGAAAAGTTTGAAGAGTTGACTAGGAGCATTCTGTTCTAGAGTGAAACGATTTTATGTCCTTTAGAAACAGCTTCAGTGCAAGGAAGCATACACATAACCACAGAGACTACACCAACATTTGTCTAACAAATGAATACATATATTATGAAAATGATAATATGGTAATGAACATTCTTTAATTCTTCTTTGAATTCTTATGAATTGCTGCTGCTAAATAAAGGTTTCATTTTTTCCCTTTATGGGATGTAAGCATATGAAACAATCTGGTTAGCACTTGATTTAGTAAGTCACAGATCTAACACACCCTGCAGTAAGATCATTTCAGCAATCAGTTCTTGTTGATTTGCATCAAAACCATGAGGATATTTTTAGAAATTATGGTTTTAACTTAAAAAAAGAAATGCTACCATCACAATTGTTTAAAATGTAAAAATTAGTTGGCTATTTCTATGGCAAATGAGGGTAGTGCAGCAGAAGTATGAGACAAAATAATATATAGCAATGCAGAATTAAAACACTTAAATGATAACCATTTTTTACCTTAAGCTGCATTTGGATCCATCTGTGGTCTTTTAATATCAGTTTGATACCTTTCTGCTGCAAATGGTATAGTAGAGGTTTACAATTAAATTTTTAGCAAAGGAAACATTTAATCAACATATATATGTTTGCCCAAAATTCTTAAATCCGTTTCTCCATCTCATTGATGTCCTACTGTTTTTGGATATAATTCTTATGCAGAACAACAATCAGATTTTTTTTTGTTTTATCTAAAACAATTCTTGCCAAGAATTAAATCTAAAATCCAAGATTTCATCCAAGATTAACAGTTTTCAGCATAGTTTCTGCTAATCAAGTAGAAAATGGTAGGTACATGTGCATGTTGGCTGTGCAAGCACTCTGTAGTGGTACATGACATGAATGTGGTAACAAAGTTATGGCATATTGGTTAGAAACATGACATGAATGTGGTAGCAAAGTTATGGCATATTGGTTAGAAACATGACATGAATGTGGTAGCAAAGTTATAGCATATTGGTTAGAAACATCTGAGATTCTAAATGAAGAATTTTACATGTATTTGACTAGGTTGTTGGACATGGTTTTCATTGAAAAATGTATTTTATTTTAGTAATGAACATTGCATCCATCTACAGGGCACTGCTTTAGAGATAACCTTTGCCACACACATTCAGTCATTTTCTTCATCTGTTACCTGGAACTGGAATTATGATTTGATCTAAAAAAGAATGCTTATTGTACTTTCATAGAATTCTTCAGATGTTAAAGGGATGACTTCCTGCTGATAAGGAAACTAGTATGTAAGGGAGTTTGAGTGACTTAAAGTAATTTGTGGCTCATTTAAACAACTCTTTGGATTAAAATTCATGTGAAGGCTGAATTTTTTGGAAACAAATTATTGGATGTTACATTGAACACATTTATTTGATGGTAGCTTACAAGCTTTTATTTACAGAACATCCTTTTCCAAAAACTCTCATAGCAGCCAGCAGTTGTCCCCCAAAGCATGCCATTAAAATCATTGAAAAATGTTAATTTCTTAGATTAGACAAGCATTTGTAAGGACTCTCAGGACCATGACAGAGCAGCAAAGGGTTTATCCCAGTGTTTTATACATAGGGACTATAAACATCATGTTATTAAACAGTCCCAGATTACAGCTTCAATTAAATCAAAGAATGATTTGATTTAATATAAGCAGCTGCAGTGCAAGAAGAGTTTTATATTATTACTTGTACCAACAATATATATAAAATCAGGTAAGTTATTTCAAAACCTTGGACTTTCATCTGTACAGTGAACGATTTGTGTAGCATCAAAAAGGTCAAAATGCAGATATGTCAAGAAACTATCTTACAAGTTGCTCAAAATCTCAGAGTTGGTATATATAATTAATAGGGTGTGGTTGGCATGTATTATTTAGTTATTTTTTTATTTTTTTATTTTGAGGATAAATTTTTGAGATCAATCTTTTGCATGTTAGTATTTAGAATGTCCATCTTTATCATATATATATATATATATATATATATATATATATATAGAGAGAGAGAGAGAGAGAGAGAGTAACAGATATATTTAATTCAAGTTTTATATCCTGGCTTTTGCATATAATCACCATCGGGTTGTAATAAATGTACTTTTCTGGTAGTATTTATATCTAGAAAGGAGTTTGGGAAGACAAACATTATTATTTGTGTGATTTCTGTAGTATTCAGGATTTGATGAGTCGCATACGTTCACTACCTTTGAGTGTCACATGTATTTTTGCAATGTGTATGCGTATTTTGAAAATTTAATAGAAACATTGCAATGATCATCATGGCCACCAGCTAGTATGAAGTATATTAAAACTAAATTAACAAAAACAGCTTCATCATCATTTTGGAATAAGACTTTCAAGCCTGGTATCCCCAAATGACACAAGTCACATAGAAAGCAGTACAACCAGTTTTATTATAACCATCACAAATTGTTACTTGTTGCCAATGAAGCACGTAAAACCTACTTTCATCACCATTGCCATTCAAAGAATTTATTTACCACCAACAAGACAGCTCAGGCTCAGGTTGTGTGTCCAACACCCCTCTGAGAGACTTTTTCCAATTTAATGTCCAATGGTATGCCAGACCATTATTGGTGTGCAATGCAGTGCACCTCTAGCTAAGCTTTCCCACATAATAGCCAACTGACCATGGAAATCGGGTGCTGGGGAATAAAGGGGTAAAGGCTGCCCTGTGATCACCCAAAAGGCTGTTCTTCAAACTGCCCCTCCCCTTCCTGGCCATCCTTGATACTTGAGATGCTAAGAGCAACAAACAATGGACCACGGGATACTGTTCTACAATGACCCATAAGACACTAATGAGCTAGCAGTCTGGCTGTCAAGCCCCTTGTGATGCCATTGTACTGGCATGAAATATGACCTGCAATAGCCTATGACATTCAGTACTCATACACAGGTACTGAATGCCTACCCTACCCAATCACAAAAGGTTCTGGAACAGACAATGATAATGAATTCAACAGTTATCAGCAGAATGAAAAACTCATTCTGCCAAGATGCTCAAAATATTATTAGACTGATACAGCAATTACAATTTTTCCACATAATGTTGATTGAGCACACAACAACATATTTAGATTAATGATGTCTCAATGTTTGAGTATGTAGTAACCTTAAAAAATGACTAACCTCAGGATTCATGAAAGCTCTGTACAAGAATAAGTCTATTCTTGCATGGAGTGGATCGTGCCCATACAGCACAGCAGCTCGCCTTGCATATTCTTGAAGGTGCACTGCTGTATAACCTGCATGGACATGATCCATGAATGAGTGCAGAGGGCATGTCACAGCAGTGCCCGCACATGTTACATGCCCCCTCCACTCAGAAAGTGCCGTTACGGCACTGTTAAATGTAAACAACAGTTGTTTGTGGACATACCGTGCAACTGCTAAGATATTCGCAGAATATCCAGAGATTTGCCCACATATCTGGCCATTGAGGGCCAAAGTAAAAGTATATAATTACAGACATTTGAGTGACAGGCATCATACACGTGAAACAACTCATGCAATGCAAAACCAGTTATTCTATCAATATGTAAGGTTTGTAAGAGAAAGTTTTAAAATCACCCCTAATTTTGTGCCTTTTTGTCTCCCCATTACTTATGACTTTGTCCAGATATCTCACTGAAAGAGGTTGGAGGTATGTGCACACCCCTAAAATGAGCAAAATTTAAAATCTATATTATCTTTTTTTTTTATTATCATCCCAAGTAAAGTTTAAGGGTAGCTGAGCGGGAGTGCGCATTGCGCAGCTGCATTTAGCATAGCTTAAATATCTGAAGGAGCTAAATAGAAATATACAGGTAAAAACTGTCATATCAAAATAGTGCAGGGGTTAGTGCTTTTGCTTTGCATGCAGTCATTCATGGTTCAAGCCCCAATGAAGTCTGGTCACTTTTACATGTAAAAGCATTATTAAAAGTCTGATGTTTTATTAAATGAGGTAGTACATAATATTTATCAATCAGGCAAGTGTAACAGGTCCAAAATTGATGTGTAAGTCCAAAAAAGATGTGAAACCCCCATATAAATATAAGTGCCCCATGCAGTATAGTCATACAAGAATAAATGTAAATGAAAGCACATAGGGGGTATCATGGAAGGTAAACATAAAATTATAATATGTCAGTAATGAATGAATCCCATACACCTGATAGTCTGTAAAATGTAATTAGATGTAGAAGACCACAGGACACCACTGGTACCACCACACACGACAGTTTTTTTGAACACTTTTTCGTCTTAATATCAGACTTCTTCAGAATGAGAAATACATCAAATACAGCACCTTAAATACCAGTTCCTGCCCTCCTATTGGTTTAAAATACAAAATCAGTCCTTCCCATATGCATTACAAAAATCTTAAAAGTAAGCCTCAAATGTTTTTTTTTTTTTAAATTCACACATTTATCACAAATACAAAATCACGTAAGTATGAAATAGATTAAAAGCATCGGTCTTTCTTTTTCAAAGATTCCTGGGATTTCTTGGGAAAAATTAGGCAAGAAATCTATGAGGATAATTTATTGATGGCGACAATTGACATATGTGATCTTTTCTCTGTAATTCCCCATGAGCAAGGTATAGAGTGGTTTCATGATTTTTTTTTATGTAAGAATACCACTATGGAACATAGTACCATTTTGACAGTTAGAGCATGTATGTAATTAGTTCTTGAGAACAATTTTGTGAGTTTTGAAGGGCAATTATTTAAGCAAAGGCAAGGGGTAGCTATGGGCACATGCTGTGCCCCTGCCTTTGCTAACATAGTGTTATCACACTGGCAAGATTTATATATTTTGAAAAGCTCCTGGGACCTTTATGGACATTATTTAGATGATTTAGTACTATTTTAGAAAGATGGGGGAAAAACTTACAAATGTTCTTTGACTATTTAAATAGGACAACTCCATTTTTGAGGTTCTCCATGACTGTGGACAAAGACAAACTAAACTACATTGACATTACCATCAAAAAGGACTATAATAGAAAAACTTTACCTCTCATTTGTATAGAAAAAACACATATTCAAACTCCCTATTACATTACCATAGCTGGCATCTCACTCACTAAAAGAAAGCTTTGGTGAAAGGGCAGTATGTCAGACTGGCAGGAATTATATCAGAAATGGAGGATTTCTTGAATGAATGTGATGTATTAAAAGGGATGTTGGGGAAGAGAGGTTATCCGGTCGAATCTGTGGGAAACATAGTCAAGGAAGTAAAAAGGAAAAGAGTGGAGGGAATATTTCAAGCCATTTTAAACACCAGCACAGGTATGGTAGGAATGGATGGCCCCAGAGAGGACACTAGTTTTCATAGAGCCCTAGTCCTATCTTTTAACATTGACTTCTATGATATACGGGAGATTATCCTGAAATAATGGAAAGTGTTTCGGTTGGACCCTGATGTCCTTACCCTGGTAGGGGAAAACAAGTGGTGGTTTACAAGAAAGGCATCTCCGTTAAGGGTATGTTAGAGAGAAAGGTCAGTAAACCAACAAAAGGAGGGAGTTTCAAATGTGGGAGATGCCCCCAGTGTAACTACATGGCACAAGAACTTTGGCACAATAAAACCTTTGAAAAAATATTATTGCTACTCCAAAGGTGTAGTATATGTTGCATTATGTCAATACTGAGTTGGTTTCTATGTGGGGAAGACAAAAAGGGCTATTATAAAAAGTGTGTAACAACATATTTATGATATTAATCACAAAAATGAAAATAATGCCCTTTTTAAACATGTCAACACCCATCCAACAAAGTTTAAATTTTGTGTTATTGGCCATGTATACCTAGAACCTCGGGGAGGGCCTTCTGATGACTTTCTAGAGTTTAAATAGTTAAAGTGGCAGATTAAAATTAACGCATGTGAATTTCCTGGACTGAATGATAGATATCATTAGGCCCATTACTGAAGCTTACATCTGCATATTTTAAGTAAAAAATATAAAAAGATGGTGGTAGTAAGGAATATTTTGGTATCTACTACTTTATAATGTTTAGGATGTTTAAAATGCATTTAATCTATTTCATACTTATGTGATTTCGTATTTGTGATAAGTATGTGAATTTAAAAAAAAGTTTGAGGCTTATTTTTAAGATTTTCTTAATGCATATGGGAGGGACTGATTTTTTATGTTAAACCAATGGGAGGGCAGGAGCTGGTATTTAAAGTGCTGTATTTGATGTATTTCTCATTTTGAAGAAGTCTGATATTAAGACGAAAGTGCTCAATAAAACTATAGTTTGTGGTAGTACCAGTGGTGTCCTGTAGTCTCCTACATCTAACTACAGTTTGTTGGTGTTTTTGAGTGGATTTAATAGTCTATAACATGAAATTTGAGCAATGCTAACTAGTGGTCAGCTCTGCTTCGCTGGTGTAAGGATTGCTTAAATATAAATGCTAAACACTGAGTAGCCTAGCTAAGCAGATTTGGGCATTGGTAAGCAGTGCTCAACCTCTGACTCTGTAAGCACTGCCAAGCTTAGCTAAGCGGGTTTGCCCATTGCTTAGCTTCACTCAGCATATTCAAAAAAGGTCCAATGATGGCAAAGAGTGGGAAATCAGCCCTATTTAAACCTCGCTGGTGAGAATACAGCCCATAACCAGTTGTAGATTATCATTGCAGGCATTATGGCTGGAGTTGGTGGGGGAATCACACTTTCGGGCGCAGTGCTGGGCCATTCAGGAGTATAGGGTCATAGTTGGACCATGAGGGGAGACTGCTGCAGGGCCAGTACCAGGGCTCCCAATACAAAGCAGAGGTCTGGGACCATCTTGCACATGATCTCACCAGTGCCATTGGCATCCCTTGGACTGGTGAGCAGGTCCGGTACCATTTCACTGATGTGAAGCATAGGAAGAGGTAGCTCTTGGTCCAGTGGGTCCAAAATGCACAGGCAGGGAATGTCCCAGATGTGTATAAGTATCAGTATCAATTAGTGTTTGCCAAAGTGCAGCCTGGGTATGTGATGGATAGGCATGCATAAATGTTTCTCTATCTCCTATACAGCTACAGGTGACAGGGTCGCGAACGTGGATGCTTATGCCAGCAGGCGGCTAAGGCTGCATCGCGAAGCTGGTGAGTACAAATCTAGCTTGTAGTATTCAGGGCAAATAAATAGAAAGGAGTAGAATGTCACCTGTCAATATTTAAAAGTGTGTATTGTTATCAGATTAATAATGATGTACAGGGTATACATCAGTAAAAGTGTCAGTACCTTTCAATAAAATTCAAAACCCCAGACTAGTTGTGTTTACTTTGATATGTGGTGGTATGAATCTAAATGTGTACAGGTTTTGCACTGCAACTATGGTTCCAAAAGCATTAAATAATTGAGGTTCATCTGAAAAAGATTGTGGAGTTGTAAAACAGGAGATTAACTATATGAAATGTTCCATGCACCAAGACCTGATACCTGAATAGTAATGTTGTGTTAACTAGTGTTTCCCAGGCTGTACTATGTCAAAGAATGAATACATAGTATAAGAACTATCCGCCATGCATGAATGTCAGAATTACAAGGTCAGATTGTACAACCAAGAGAGTATTAAGCAAAAGACACTCAAACAAAAACAATAGCTCATTCTGATGAACCACAGACTTGTATTTTTTTGTACAAACAGACATGGTTTGAATCCCGGGAGTGGTAGTAAGCTGTATGGATAATTTCATCCAGGAATATGTGAATACATTTAGAAACACTCAGTAACAGAAATTCCCTCCACAGGTCTACCAGGTAAGAAAAGGTATATATTAGTTGTAAGAAGACTGTACTTATACACTGTGTACAACAACGACTGTCCAATCCCAAGGCTGTAAATGACAGCAAGATAAGTACATACACCAAGTAGTATCCTCCGATAAATGTCTCTCAAGTGTCATGCTGTCACAGCTAGTGGTCACTGCTGCCAACATGCCAACACCCAGGGTGACCGATAGAAATCAAGGCAGAGTATGGCAGTAGCACGCATACACACACACACACAAACACACACACACACACACATTCACACACACACACACACACACACACACACACACACACACACACACACACACACACACACTGTATGAGTTCACATATGTAACCCTGACTATGGGAATATGGGTAGAAACAGTCTGGCAGTGTTAACAGACTTTCCTCCACAGGTCTGCCAGGTAAGGGAATGTTTATATCAGTCTTAGAAAGGCATTATTAATACACTGTGTACAAACATACCACTACCCAACCCCAGGCCATAGGTAGATATAAAGTGAGGTCATACCTGGAGAGAAATGAGCAGAGTAATGGTCATTACAGTTGTGAGCAATTGAAGCCTATACCGTTGTTAATTGACATCTCTCTCTCTCTCCCCCACTCTATCTGCACAAATAATCTATACACATATATCAGCGGGTATGTTTTTCACCAATCCTGCTTTTGGGACATGTGTCCTATTGTTCTACAAATATTTAAATGTTTGATTATTAATGTTCCCTGTTCAAATACTTTCAATGGTGGCCTGTTGCTATCAATGTAACTTGCATACTATTATAATGTCCACTGTGGTTCCATATATGCATGTGTTCTGTTTGCTAAGCAACTGTTTCAAATCCAATTTTATGGGGTCAAATGGAACATCTATGCATGCTGTTATAACAAATTCTGGAATGTGTTGTTCATGACTAACCAACATATACTGTAAAACCTCAATACCATAGCATGTCTGGGAAGGCTGATCCCAGCGGATTTGCCTGTCCCTCCTCATCTGACTGTGGCACCAGGCCCCATCATGTCTGGAACCCAACCTGGGACCTCCTCATCCACTGGTCCTGCACCAGCTTTGGGTAGAACCACCTCAGGGGATGGGCTCTCCCTCCACCGGGAGTGGGCACGGACAGGACACAGTCACCTGAATTCAGGTCTGGGGTTTGGCACATAGCGAGCTCCAAAAGGACTTTGGAGATCAACTATGCCAACTTGTCCAGTTGCATGGTGCATCTTGAGGGTCAGCCTGCTCCACCTGATCAGTCCCCAGCACAGCCAATTTTGGTGCTGTGAAGGTGCAGTGGTGACTGCCCATGGGTGGGAACCTCAGTCCCACTGTATCCATCTGGGAGCTTGTGGGAATACAATTCCCAACCACCTTCCGTGTCCAAGGTGCTTACCTCCCACATGTGTCATATACTGCCCCTGTCTGCTGTCGTGTCTGTTTGACTTCCTACCTAGCTTACCTACTCGATTATACCTACTATCCTTCCCCAACATCCCACTCTCACCTTAAATAAAAACGGCAATCTGTACCCCCTCCAAAAAAATTATGTCCTGTACATAGCTGTCCATTTTGCACACATGTCCACTGGACAAATATAATCTGGTCCAATTGACTTGACAACACATTATGTTGTCCTCACCCTCAGGGGTTTGAGTGTCCAAATTTACCTCCAAATTTTGTAGAAGTGTACAGCTGTTGCTGTAGAAGAAATGGACAGCTATGGCCCTTCCCTACTCCCATCCTGCACATCCCTAGCTATTTCTCATATTGTTTTTCCCTCTGAGTGCCCTTTTTTCACCACTGTCCTATCACCCCATCACCCCTTTTTTTCTTTTCTTTTAAAGAAATTAGCAGGGGGATAAATGGGAGTAAGCAGCAGTAAATGAATTTGCATGATGCTAAGCGATGCCTACACAGTTTAAGCATTTGTATGGTTAACCATGTGCTGGCAATGCTTACCATCATGCAAACCTGTGCAAACCCACTTACAACTGCTTAAAACTGCCTTAATCACCCTGTCTCCATCAGCCATTGTCATGCCCAGCAACAAAATAATCAGCCCTGCCAAGTCTCGACCACAAGACTCTGTACACAGTAGTCAGAACAATGAACCACTACACCATCTGAATTATAGAAATCACTGTTGCTTTTCAAATATATCATTCAGTACAGGTATTGAATATTAGTGAAAAACTGTGGAATCAGTCATGTTTCTATATATAAATATATACATATAAGATATGTATGATGTGAAAAATATGAGAAATTATATACAACTATTTATAGATATATACATATAAAATATATACATGTAAATATATGTGTGTGTGTGTGTCTGTATATATATATATATATATATATATATATATATATAGATATATATATATATATATATGTGTGTGTGTGTGTGTGTGTGTGTGTATAATATATATATATATATATATATATATATATATATATATATATATATATATATATATATATATATATATATATATATATATATATATATATATATATATATATATATATATATATATATATATATATATATATATATATATACACATGTAAAAAGGACATATATATATATATATATATATATATATATATATATATATATATTATATGGGTTGGAGACAGTGGCATTGACAAAAAGGCAGGAGTTTGAGCTGGATGGGGAAGAATTAAAGATGTTAAGATTTGCACTGGGTGTGACAAGGGTGGACAGGATTAGGAATAAGTATATTAGAGGGTCAGCCCAGGTTGGAAGGTTTGGAGACAAAGCCAGAGAGGCACAATTAGGTTGGTTTGGACATGTGCTGAGGAGGGATGCAGAGTATATTGAGAAAAAAATGCTAAAGATGAAGCTACCAGGTAACAGGAAAAGAGGAAGGCCTAAGATAAGGTTTATGGATGTGGTGAGAGAGAGGACATGCAGGTAGTTGGTGTGACAGAGCAAGATGCAGAGGACAGGAAGAAATGGAAATAGGTGATCTGCTGTGGCGACCCCTAACGGGAACAGCCGAAAGAAGATGATGATGATATATATATACCCATATAAATATATATATATATATATATATATATATATATATATATATATATATATATGTATAGTGGAGTCATACCTCAGTACCATACCTCTCAACCTCTTACTGCAAGAATTTTGGTCAATGACTGTGAAAATGGAGGGACAATGGGCCAAAACTAGGGACATGATGTAAGTATTGCTCTTACAAATGTGGAATGTTGCTAGAGTAATAGGGTAAGTTTCAGCATACATGTTCTGAAGGATGTGAGTTCAGAAAATGAAATGTATGTCAACACTTACTTACAGGAATCCTGACATGATCACATTGATGTACCAGAGAAATACAATTAAGGAATGTGTGGAACAGACCAGAAATATGAACAATAAACCTGGACATTCTGACACAATCTGGCCAGTTGAGATGTATGCTCAAAACCCCTTGGTGCGATAAATCTGGACCAAGCCTGACAAAGTGGAAGGTGGAAGCCATGAAAATGGGGACATATCTCAAATACTGGAGTAGATAAACTTACACAGTTGCTGCAGTAATACCCTCCTTTCTGTTCTAACATATATTGACTGATATAGCACAAGTCCAAAACCCAATTACTTCCCACTAGTTCATAGGTTAGTACTAGGCTATCTGCCCTTGTGAGCCATTGTAAGCCTAACCAATTATCTCTTGTGAGACTCAAACCCTGCACCTTGTGTTTGTAAGGCAAACACCTTAACCATTAGGCCAGTTGATTTAAATACTCACATCATCCCACTGATGTGTCAGAAATACACATGTATGGGGGCCAGGCAACAGTACATCCCACAAATATCTGGGCATAACATCACAGTGGGGAAACTACACTGAGCTGCTAGGCATATCACCAAGCACTGTCTAAACTACAGTCAGACTGACACAACAATAACCCATATCAGCTATGGGGATTTGCACGTATATTTGTAAAGGTATCAGGCACTACAGGGATGTAACAGCACTGAAAAACAGATACCATTGTGAAAGTGCCTACCCACAACCAAGTCCACCACAGTCACATACTGGTTGATCAAATGAAAGGACTGTGTGAACAAAACCATCAGCATGTTTCCCACTCACACACTATGCTTACATATACTGGCCCAATTCACAGTGTAGTATGACACCTGACCATGGTATGGGATATGTCTCAGTCCTCCCCTACAAACATATACAGTTGACAGAGCACCAGAAACTGGGGCAGCATGCAAAGTCAGACAGAAAAGGAACCATAACATTTACATCTACCCCTCCCCTACACAGGTCAAATAAGATATTCACAATACACTGTTACACAATCCTGACAGCCTGTCAACAATCGCCAGAAATACACAGACCTCCCAACTGTACAGAGTCCCACAGAATGTCCAGGCTTTGTCCTCATATATAAGGTCTCTTACACATAACATGGCTTGCAATCTGATACATCACTGGGATGATATCAGGAATGAAGTCACTAAATAATGATACACCATACCTATCCACCTCTTACTGCATGACATCTAGACAAAACTGGACATACTTAGGGGACAGAGGCTCAAACACAGGAGCATCATTGACATATTGCTGTTATAAACTGAGAAAGTTGCTGGTATAACAGGGTTTGTTGTAACATATCCGTTCTGAGGGATATGAAGTCAAAAACACAAATAGATGTTACCGTTTACTGACTGCAATCCTCAGGGTATGCTACTGAATTTACAAAGACGAAAAATGTGTAACACATCAAATATAAGTAACAATAAAATCCAATTCAGAGCCAGTCAATCCAAAGTCACGAGACCCAGTAATGAGGAAAAAGTCCACAGGTTTATTCCAAATGAAATGTGTACACAATAGTACAAATCCACAAGGTAAAAAAGTGAGGGAAGCGCTTTCGCCTGACACAGTTACAGACTTTATCAAAACCAAAAGTGCTTCCATGCCACAATCCTTAAATAGTATTAGTTCAAGTACAGCAATAAAAATTTAAAGTGACAATGCAAATTATCCTTGGAACTACCCTTAAAAAACATTAAATAAATGCAGTATAATAAGTACAACATAATATAAACCCTACAAGCTACCTAAAATATTATTTATAAATCATTCGCTTTTTATCTCAAAACTGGCATCAAGGAAATATGTTCTTTGATGCCAGGAAATGTGTTAGCATTAAGTTTGAATTGCCATCTCAGCTCACATTTCTCAATCTCGTTACTCCAATTACCCCTCTGGTACTACGTTTAATGACATCTAAAATGCCAAACTTGTAACCTGTAAAGTTGGTACAAACGTGTGAGTGTTTATAAAGGGCATTGTTGTTATTATGAGTTTCAATAGCATATCAATGCTCGTAAACGCTTTTTCTTAAAGCCTTCTATGTCTTTCCAATATAAAATGTGTTGCAACTAATGCAAACACTAACCTATACCAACCCTGATGTGTTACAATTACCGTCAGCTAACCTCACATTTTGTGTGGGGTTACCTAACAATATCTCTGTTTCTTCCAAAATTTAGGAAGAAAAACTGCACCTACTGCATTTCCTTGTCCCCCTCATATTTCCAGATGTAATTAAGGGGTGTTCAAATAAATGTTTCATATTATGACCCACCTTGTAAGAGAATAATGGTTTGTTCCCCAGGGTGTCTGTAAGATCATTGTTAGCTTCCAGAATAACCCAGTTTTTAAAAGAATGTTCTGCACTTTGTTGCCAAAGTCAGCAAACTGTATAACCATAGAATGAGAAAAATTAATTCTGTCAGTCACTAAATTCTGCTCCTTAGAAGGAAATGGCCTTCCTAACATAGGCATAAATTTGGTGCCCCATCATTCTAAAACTTCTGCACCAAGTCTGTGGACCAAGCTCTCTGGATAACCCCTCATTAAAAACATGTGGGATAAGTTGCCAAGTTCACATTTAAAGTTTTCTAAGGTAGAACACATTCTGGCTCCCCTAATCATTTGCCCCTAACTATGTTCCTTTTAACATGAAAGGGGTGTTGACTGTTAAAACTCAGAAAACTATTCGAGCAAGTTGGCATCTGGTATACTCTAGAGGTAAAGGAGCCAAAAAAATCCATCCTTGGCAATATTAACGTCTAAATAATCAATACATGTAGTTTTAAATATGTGTGAATTTAAAATAATCACAAAGATTGTTAATGTACTCAATAAAATAATCCACGTTTCCAGGGTTCCCCCTCCACAACACAAAAATATTGTCAAGGTATCGCAAATACAAAAAAAATTGTTCCTTAAACCCTGTACTAAAAATATATTTATTTTCCCACATGGTCATGACTAAAATCATGTATATAGGGACACAGCTCAACCCCATGGCCATTCCTTTAAATTGCCTGTAAAATTCATTTTCAAAAATGATAAAATTGTTGTAAAGAATCAATTCCATAATTTCCATAACAAAATTAACCATAGTGGGACTCAAATTAATGTATTCTAGCAATGCCTTTTGAAAAAATTCCAATCCAGTTACATGGGGGATGGAATTAAATAAATCGACCACTTTAATGGTCAAAAAAACAGTGCATGTGTGGTAAAAACCCTGTTTTACCCTAGATAGAAAATCCCATGAGTTTGAAAGGACATAGTCAATTGACCGTTGTGAGTCTTTCAAAAGCCTGTCAACAAAGACTCCAAAAGAGTATGTAGAACTTTTGTAGGCAGCCACAATCAATCTGTAAGGGGGGGTGTTGCACATTCTTTTGGACCTCAGGGATACCAAAGACAGTATGAATTAAGGGAAATTTATTCTGCAAGAAATTAAAAAGATCTTCATAAATAACCCCTTGTTAGAAAGTGTCCTGCAGGAAAAGCTGTAACCTCCTGTGTGAAATATTAATTTCATTAATGGAGGTCACCTCATATTTTTCAGTGTCTAACAACATGTTTGAAATGTCATTCACATAATCTGAGGTATCCACCAGGACCACCCCATCCCCCTTATCTGGTTTCATAATTCTAATGGTATCAAGACTCCTTAGATATCTCAACAATTCACTTTCTTCTTTCTTTAAAATAAAAAGGTTTTCTTTGTAATCATGAAATTCTTGGATAATGTCCGTAGTACACATCCTTTCAAAGTTAACCAGTGTCGAGTGCAAAGGTGGGTTAAAAAGTCTTTTCTTTCTAAATCTTTGGTGGGGCAAGGTGACTTGTTTATCACTATTTTGAAAAAAAGCTGAAAATTTAACTTTCTAATATAAAATTTTAGTTCTATCAATACATTGGCCACATCAGGTTTCCTAGCCGGGACAAATTTAAATCCCTTTTCAAATAAAGTGAAATGTGTGTCTGTAATGATTTGTTCAGTGTAGTTAAAATGTTAAAACCTTTCTGACTTAAAAGTTTACCTTGAAAACTAGACACAATTAAATCTTGAGGCCCCACAGGGTTTAGTATCTGTTGTAATTCTTGTTGTTTCAAAACTTCCTTGTCCCCCTCTGCATCATACCCCTTGGGGTCTGTTGGCCCCCTAAAAAATTGGTTCTATTCCTATTTCTATTTAAGATCCTTTTGGACCTATGCAAGGGTGGGTATTCCTGCTCAAACACCTCCTCAGTTCCATCATTAAAAAGTTCTAAGTGTGCATTATCATTGTCCCTTCCATCATCAAAATTAACAGAACCAAGAACATGAGTACCACCAATATCACAGTTCAACCCTAAATTTCTTTCAAAATAACTCATAGGAAGCTGGTAGGCTCCCTTTTGTCTATATTCTAACTCATCCCTTCTAAGTTTTTTTCTGCTTCCTGGCAATATTGTCCTTCACCTGCTGTTCAATTTTAAGAAACAGATTATTGTACTTGTTCTCATAGTGCAAAAAATTCTCATCATTCAAAATCTCATTGTTCAACAAGTTATCTTCATCTAACAGACTTTTAATCTTGTTATTATTAACTTTAATAATAAAGTGCAAAGGTTCTATGCCACGTTGATCGAACATGGCAAGTAAGTCGTCCAGTTCCTGTTGTCCCACCACCAACCCATTA